>NC_135503.1:52947547-53247547 GCF_052857255.1 Amblyomma americanum | reverse complement strand
ACAAAAATGTAGTCTATTTAAATGTTTTTTACACAATGAAAGACATTCCTATTTTTCACCAAACATTGTTATAGAAAGATATTTTCGCAGTGAAAAGCTTTTTTGTACCTACCAGACATTAAGCCATATTCAAAGAGATGAGATTCGAACAAACATGCTTGACTAATTGAAACTGAAACCAAACCACGTCTGCATTCCTTCAAAGCTAGCCTACTGCTCCGACGCCCACCCTTCGTACTGCAGCTTGAACCAACTTTGCTGTGTCGCTTTTACCTTCGCGTTGCGTTTATGAACTAATATTCCTTTCATATTGGTATGGCTTGTAGCCCACAATGCGCTAACTGCAGGTGTGGCGAGACGATAGCACACGTCTTCAGCGCATATCCATCTTATTATGATGGTGATACTGAGACAATGGCTGCAGTGATTGTCGGCTTTGATTGCCTGCAAAAGACTGCCCCGTTTCTTTAGAAAGTCGTTCCTGGGCGATAGCCTTTGACTTTGGTGTGTGTTAATTGCGTGGTGACTTCGCTTTTTCTTATCCTCCTTTTCCCACTAACCTTTATATCCACTCATTCTTTCTTTAGGTGCATAGGAGCAATCGGCTTCTTTTCTCTGCTGATCTTCCCTCTCATTGTTCTCCCTCTCTTTCACAAATGCACTTACTTCTATCCAAATTGTCCATCAAAAAGCAGCATTCACACTCCATGCTTTTATTTACGACTGATTGCTAAAATCAAGACTCCAGATCGCCACACATTGCCTGACGAACACGTGACCTGATAGTTTTGTGAACAGCTTCACTGAAGAGAGGTTTTTCAGCTGCGGCTACGTTTCTGCATCTTCGTCTTCGGCTTAGGCGAGATGTATTTCGAGCAACTTGATTGTTTCATAGTTCTACTCCCATGAGTTACATAACCATTTATATTTCTGGCGAAACCGTGCAGTGAAAGCACGAACCGGTGGGGGCGAAATTCAATAAAAACTAAAAGGAAGCGATGCAGTTTTTAACATAAGTCACTCAGACCCAGGAAATAACGCAGGGCCGAGAGAGATGCAAGCCATACTGCAGAAATTTCACTTCCAATGAATAGAAGGTGGCTTGAATACGTAGCCATAAGTTAGAAGTAGGTAGAGCACCATTATCGCAGCAGTGATGCAAACCACTTCTCTAGTGTGCTCCAGAGCGCGCTCATCATACCGGAGGAGGGACCGGCCCTGCTTTCATATTAAAATGCTACACGAGAACGGGACGAGGAATACAAAGCACATGCGTAGCTAGAGGGCTGTCGCGAACGTTTCTATAGAGAGTTCTTTGTGTTCTCCTCTACATGCGTGTGAACCCCATGAAAGACTGAGCTTTCTCTGCTGATTTCCCCGACGGATTTGTCTTTCTTTCGTCTCCAGTTTAAGCATGGAGCTGATAGAGAATGTGCCTTTTGTATCAAGAGTAACGACGAAAGTTCCTGCGTCAGCCGCCGCGGTGGCTGAGTGGTTATGGCGCTCGGCTGCCAGCCCGAAAGACGTGGCTGCAATCCCGTCCGCGGCGGTCGAATTTCGATGGAGGCGAAATTCTAGAGGCCTGTGTTCTGTGCGATGTCAGTGCACGTAAAAGAACCCCAGGTGGTCGAAATTTCCGGAGCCCTTCACTACGGCGTCCCTCATAGCCTGAGTAGCTTCGGGACGTTAAATACCCCATAAACCATAAACCATAAAGTTCCTGCTTCAAGCTAAGCAACAATCGAAAAATAAAGAACCTAAATGAGAGGAACTGAAGGAACGCAGCATTAAAGAAGCCGATTTCACGTTTCCCAAATCTTTCGTTCGTGTGTTACGGCATGAAACTGTCAATGCGCCCACTCTGACTAGCGCACATCAACTCACACCATTCTGCGCTCAGCGCACATAAACACTGCGTGCAATCGCAAAATATTGCCTACTATTTTGCTGCGTGCGGCTTCTTTTTCGGGAGAAACCCTTTGCAGGATACAAAGGGAAGTCGCTTAAGCGACTTCAGAGTTGCGTCTATAGCTCGCTGCTAGTGCGCCACTGATGGTATGCATTTTTCTTTCTGGTATAAATGATGCGTGGGGGAACCATTCTCTCGGAAATATAAGTACGCATAATATTTAACACGGGAGTTTATCTTCCGGTCTCTAGTGTTATCTTTTTTTAACCTTTAATCGCATACTTTAAACTGGTCCTTCGACGTTGGAGAAGGCAGCATGACGCAATAAGAAGTAATCATAAAGATTTGCAAGCCTTAAACATGTTTTACTTATGCATTTCATGCACACAAAATGGCACAGGGCACTTCAGAACTGGAGACCGGTACATCAGTCACTTGTACCAGAGAACGGAAAAGAAAATTCCGATTTGTAAGCAGGACTGCAAATCTATGGCACAAGCAGAAAATTTCGAATTACAGCTATAATATCCCGTTATCCTTTTCTGAGTGCAGTCAGCGCATATCTTCTTTCCAAGACACACAGATGCCAGTAATTTTTCTCGAATCCTGCAGAGCTTCAGTGGCTGGCCTTCATGCCATTTCAATGCTGTTCACTTAATTGCCGATAAAAATGCTATTCTGTAAGTACTAACCAGGTGGAACGCTGATCGAAAACAACAGTGTCTAGTATATTTTTATTATGAGTTTTTGGAAGGTTACTGTTGGTTTGTTTAAGCTCATAGGCTCCTCCGCCATTCATTCTTACTCCTAGTCTCCAATCGCATTTAGCGGTGTCATGCAAATGTGGCATGATTTCCTTGCCCTTGATATCGTATGGACGAAACTGTAAAATGTTAGCACCGAATTTTCCAGCTTTAAACATTTTGATATATTCGCACACTTTTAAGAAAACTAGTACCGAGTTACTCGCCATCCTCAAGATATAACTTCTTGCTTTCCAACTCAAACACTTTTTTTTTTCAAAGACAGTGCAGCGTTTGCTTCACGAGAACATTTGTTTGTTCCTCAAATATCTAAAAATTAAAATTTAACTCGAGCTCTCTGTCAACAATATCAGCGAGACACGCGCCCTTCACTCTTGGCACTCGAAGCATACAGCAGTGGCGGCTGGAGGTCAGGTGCGCTCTTCCTATACTGAAGCGCTACCGAAAAACTGCACGCGATTTTGCTTCAGACAATTAAATTTCTGTCGCAGTGGCTTCAGACAGGACCAACAACTCTAATGGCCGATCGAAGGCTTAAATAATATTTCCTAGAAGAGATAAGATTTCTTTCCATTGAGTTCATTTTCGCTTGAACATGTTCTCAGTGAATTCCTTTTGATACGTACGTATTTTCTCACTCCGAGCACTAGCCAGTCATAAATATTCCCGAAGCAACAGCTAAACTCAGCTATTATCTCCGCAACAACTCTACTTCTTGGTATTTTCTCATCAAAGAAAAGGGAGGGGTCAGCTTGCCTTCGGGTTTGTTCTCTTGAAACCAGAAAATTGATAAGCATCACTGCATCCCATTAAACGTGGTTGCTTTTTTCATCAAATGCCCGCTGTGCCCTTCACCGAGAAACGGCCGTGGGCGTGGCAACGTTGCGTGCTTCTCCTCCAGTAATCACCAGGCATTGTTTACAAAATGTCGATGCCTGAGCGCACGCACATATTTTCTTGCGTTATCAGTTACCATACCACCTGTCTCCATCCATTCTGTAATCCGGAAACCAAGCGCCCGTAATTTGTTGAGCTGTTTTGACTGTTCATGCCCATATACGACACCCACGCGAAGTGTTCTAGGGAACCTATTTTCGCTGCTCTATGAAAGATCAAGATTAATATTACCTGCTATGAGCTTCAGCTGACACGAAAATTAGTGAAAAGCAATGTTTCTTTTCATACGCAACGCCATTAGTACTTCAACCCTTTCTTGAACCTTAAGTATTCTCAGTAGGCAGGGACAAATTAAGTTTATATAGACGGAAGCGCACCGTGCGCCTGCTCCAGCAACACTTGAAGGCATAAAGCCCACTATAATACATTCATGCAGTTCACTTTTGTCTCATAGACGTGAGGAGATAATAACCAGCTGTAGGGCCACGGACATCTGCAACAAGTACTTTTCACCTTTTCCGGCTACATCACTATCGACAACAAGACCATAAGTTCTAACATACTGAACTGAAGACCAATAAATAACACGAGATTCTCATGGAGTTTGTTTGCGCTATCAAGTGCAGGGAGAGTTGCAGCTGCAGGACTGTCACTTGTGCATTCGTTTAAGATTTTATTAAAAGACACCAGAGTAGAAGAGGGCCTTTATTCAGATACTTCCCACTGATTTTTCCGCTGTTGACTGCAGACGCAGCGTCAAATATAGCCTCACACACGAAAAAAAAACATTTGTTTGGCGCTTTCATTTCATTGAAAGACCATGGACATCTTTCTATAGTGGGCAATTTTCTTATAACCGGCATCTTCCAATGGCTGTTATAACAGCCGAATGAAAGCTGCCTGCAGACTGTAAAATGAAAAAAAAAAATCACCTTTGCAGACTCTACCATGAATGAGCACCACGCGGGCATAAAGTTATGTTTGACGGAAACCCCTCGCCTGGAATCTTTACTGCTGGGCCCAAGTGAATGACGCTTTCAGAAGAAAACGGCGAAAAAAAGTAACATGTTTTACGCCTCATGAAGCCATTATCACTGTGTGTTTGTTCTCTTCTTTTATTGCGTTAACATTAGAGGTCTCAGTGGAAGCCGAATGGTGACCGCCGTCTGTCACTAGCCAGTGGCAGATGGCCACCTGCCCTCCCGGTCTTCGAACGAACTCATAGCACTACCTAGCCGCCGCTGTGGCTTAGTGCTAATGGTGCTCGGCTGCTGACCCGAACGACGCGAGTTCGATTCCAGCCGCGGCGGTTGCATTTAGATGGGAGGCGAAATGCTTGGAACCTAAGTATTGTGTGACCTCAGTGCACGCTAAAAAACTTCAGGTGGTCGAAATTATCTGGAGCCCTCCGCTACGGCGTCCCATAGCCCGTGTCGCCTTGGGACGTTAAATCTTATATAATCAAAATCTAAAATCATTCATTATACTTACTATAGGGGGTTATTATACTACCTCCTTATAGCGAAGCTTTGTATGCCACCTCGGGTATAAAGAACCTTAGTGTGTGACCTTGAATATGATGAACTTTAGTTTGTTATCTCAGATATTAGGAGCCTATGTGCACTACCTCGCATATAACAAACTTTTATTTCTCAACCTCAGATATGACGAACTGTTGGCAGCTAACGCACCAAGCGATCCATCGATGATCACTTAAGAGTTATTTGTTTTCGATTTTGTCTTGCTTTGTCTACAGCTCTTCAATATGCGCGCACAAAACCGCTTTTGCGAAAGTCAAATGCGGAAGAGTGAAATAGAGATTGCTACATCATTGCGCTGACAGGTCATTCCGCTGCACATTTTAGGTTATTTAGATTCCGGATGAATATAGGAAGTCACAACAAAGGATGAAGAGTGGTGCGAGAATGAGATAAAGTTGGTAAAAAGCGCCGTCAATGCAACTTAAAAAAAATAAACAACTCCTCAAAAACTTTTCCGTCCGAACTGAACTGTCGTTTAAGTCGCCTGCACTCGCTTTTAAGTTTCTCAAAAGAAAAAAATTTCTTTTGAATGCCCTTACGTCTAAGGCATGGTGCCAAAGTCCTTTCAAAACAGCATGCTTAGCTCTGAGAGCCTTTCACGATCATTATGCAAATGCAAATGCCTTCGTCCAGTGCGCAGGAAATGCGATTGAAGCTCACAGAAAAGAAGAGGCACAACTTTAGCTTGCACTGAAAGTAAGCAGTCTGTTTTTCCTTCATCACTAGTCCCATGTCTCTAAAAAAGATGCTACGAAAAGTCAGGCGATATCGCGTTGGAAGAACTATGAAGACTTAATATGTGGATGCAATTTTCTTTAGATCGCACTCAACGGCTGATGACCGATCCGAAAGCTCAGTGATACAGCAGGCCAGGCTCCTGAACGAATAGCATATTTATGCAAAAAAAGGAAGTGCGAACTTTATAGCTAGATTCAAGTAAAACAGACGAACAAAGAAGCGATTTTTGTTTTAAAATCAAAGATCACAGCGTGACCTTCTGCGCTTTTCTGGATGTCACCGCTACAGTGCGTCTTGTTGGTAATTTTGTGACGCGTTAAATCCCCTCCTAAAAATAATGCCTGACCTCCCGCAATGCAGGTTCTAAATGTGATGCGGAAAATCAGCGTGCGCGCACGCGACGCAGTGCAGCCAAGACAAAAAGGCAGAAAGGACACAAAGAAGGCATATTTTTCAACGTGACTGCTAGCGAGGCGGTCATGATAATATTATACAAGAAATGAGAAGAGGTTGAATACGTCCGCCTAAGTTTTCCACAAACTTCAACACATATATGAACTGTGCACATTTTGTACGAAGTCCACAAAAGATAAACGACCCTACAACAGATTTCCTGATTAGCATATCTTGAACAAAATAAAATATTTATCCCACCAACGAAACAGCAAGGCTAGCAGTAATGCGAAAAATAAGTAACCGCACTTAATTCCTTACTTCTCACAACCGCGAGTAGGGCTCGCTCTTCAGCTATTTGGGAGCTGAACGAGGCTTGTACCGCGATGTTCCTCTTTCGTGCGCACCAGTTAGGCCCCCGTTTAGGTATGCATATGAAAACATGTATATTGACGGCACGTGTTCTATGGGAGCAATTATGAACTTGTATATCTCTCCGCCCGCTATCACAACACTCAGTTATGGAGCGGCATATTTTAACACCAATGACATTACTCGTACTACTGTCCTTTCACCGTTCGTGGCGCACCAGCACTAACATTAATTTTTGTTTTTGAAAAATAGGATTGCTTCCTTAGGTGCCGCATGTTTTCTTGTTGTCAGAGTCAAATGCTTTCAAAATTAGTGAATCAAAAACACACAGGGCTGGGTAAAAATGTTTTGACCTACAGAGTTAAGTTCAGACGCAGCAGTAAGCTCATGTTAGCTTGGCCTTAGAGCAGGAAGTGATGAGTTGGGGTGGTCTCTGAGCTCAAAATGCATGTAACGAAATCAGCAAAGTCGCTAATGCTTTAACACATCAGGTTAGTGGCCGTTACATTTTATCACACAGTAAGTACTCTTCCTTGGCGCCTTTACTGAAAGCATGACACAAAAACGAATGTTGTGCCAGGCCATCCCCTATCCGCCTTATTTTCAGAGTCCGGTGCTCAGCCTACAGAAGTTTCTTTCCCGCAGGTTGCAGAAAAGTAGTGAGAAAGAGAAAGAAGACGAAATAAAAGAAGGAAAGTTAATCATTCTGTCGCCATCAAACCCACCCGGCATTATGCGACATTGGTTTCAAGGTCGACACGTTGCAAGGAAGAGCCAAAATTACAAACAGAACAGATTTCAGCAATCATCGCGAGGCCCGCACATGAGGAACGGGCTTCACCGTTCTCTTTGATCCAGCGAATTCAAAGGCTGTGCTCATTTCTTAGGGGAGGGGGGGGGGGGTGCGAGGCAAGTGACGCTTGTAGTTAATTCAAACCGTTTGGTCACGTTGTCCGTAACGCGGAACCTTTTTCATTTGTGACTTAGATCGTACCAAACACCTTTAGTTAATCATGGAGACAGGCGTTGAAGCCTACACCTCCTGCTCACACCATGCATTTCAACATGTGGAATACTCTGACTTGTGGAGTGACAGATCAAATGCGCTCTGACCAGATTCAACTTACGACGGCTTTTTGCAGCGAAGGCTGCAACTGTTTGTGTCGTTGTCGATAGCTTTACTGGCATAATTTTCTCTAGGTTCTCGAAAGGTTGACACCGGAAACTAAGAATATATTGGCATGTGTCACGTAACACATTGACTGGTAAATTAAATCATGAGCTATTTTTAAGTTTGTCTCATGCTAGTCAAATCGGACGCTTAAAAGTGAACAAATGTAACATTGAAGCCAGAAAAGCATTTCAAGCACTGATTTAAACGTGTTCAGTTATTTCAAGTATGTTTATAAAAGGTTCTCTTCGCATTTCGTAAAAAATAGTTGCTGACTATTCACTGGCGTTGACAAAGCTTCAAACTGTGCATAGATAACACCTAATTTGGGTTATATAAGAGTAAATAATATTGCATTCGAGTCCCGATGAGAACATTAGCATACTCACTTCGGGTCTGTATGGTATCTTTATTCTGAAACTCTCGAGCTTTGAATCTGAACAGATTGCAGTCTATGATCCTCCTCATAGCATAAAAGGCCAAAAGAGTTCTGGTATTTCGCCTCCATCAAAATACAGTCATCCCCACTGCGTTTGATTACGGACCGTTACATAAGCAGCCGCCTGCCTAAGCCGCTCAGCCACTGCGGCCCTTGATTTCAAAAAACTACCACAAAACTGTTTTGCTATTTGATGAAAGAGAGGTCCTCAATTTTACGAATGTATTTCTCCTGTTTTCTGGAAAAGATTTCGGAAGAGTTAGCAGGGATGACTTTCTCTTTTCGCATCTTTCTTTAGCGCTCCTAATTTAGTTTCCTCTTGACGAATGAAACTTCGATGGAGGTCTTTTACTTTGGCAAATTAGCTGCTGCACCAGCATATAAATTACCAGCATAAAATAGGTGATAGGCTATGCGCCGTGAATGAAGCATGCTTCTCAGTCTGAGTAAAAAAAAAAGACGCTGTAGAGTACAGCGCTCACACCGGGCTCCGTGTTGTGAATTGCAAGTTAGTGCTGCGCAAGCTGAGCTGTCAATGGCCGGCTAAGTACACAATGAAGTAAATAATTATTACACCTCAGAAAACACATGATTGGAGAATGAAAGACATGCACACACCAAGAATTATTTCATTGAAGTAATTTTATGCCGTGTTCGTATCGACACAAACACACACACACACACACAAACACACACGCACGCGCACACACACACACACACACGCACGCACGCACGCACACACGCACACATGCACGCACACACACACACACACACACACACACACACACACACACACACACACACACACACACACACACACACACACACACACACACACACACACACACACACACACACACACACACACACACACACACGCACGCACGCACGCACGCACGCACGCAAACGCGCGCACAACACTTCTTACTGAAAAAAGAAGAGAGACCTCGATGTGGGAAATGTGGATGTTAGATCGCACTAAACCACACTGCGTTGTCATGGACAGAACCCGAACAGCTAAGGAAAAAAATTTTTGATTCTGCAGTGTACACATCCCTCTCTACCCGAGCTTGATTCTAGGAGAGAATGCACTTGTTGAAATTTAAACTGCCATTAGCTCCCTAAACGAAGCAAGGATCATAAATCAGTTATTATATATAAGAGATGTACAGGGGCTAGGTAGTTTTGGGTGAAGACAAGAAGGCAACGATCAAGACGCCTGCAAAGTCGAGTTAGTTCAAAAGGCGGCTCCGCAGGCAGGTCTCGCGCATGTGTTGCAATCGTATTTTATTTCTTCCGCGGTTGCCTGCACTGGGCCCGCGCTGGCCTGCTGTACTACAGAGTTGTCATGCCTTACCCTCTAAACAAATTCATTAAACCTTGCGTTTGGCGCGTGCTGGGCTTAATTGCCTGTGCCACAAAACTCATCTCACCGCATTCACGAATAAAATGCTTAGAGTATAGGAATGCTTGAACACAGCATTCGCATCACGAAGCTATTGCAGATAGCAATGCCGAGGAAGCTGGCCACCGAATCAGGGCCTTCCTGTTTCGCTGTCAGCAAGCGGCCGTGTGCAAACTCCACCCGTGTACGGCATGTCTGCTCGTCGCATTCATTTCTCAGTGACAAGCCACAAACAGAGGCGGCTCGCAATTTCCTCCCCGACCGCATTTCGGCACGCGGAAAGCGTCACCTGGCAACACGCACCCTGATGGCGGCACGTTCGTTCCGCCGTGCCCACAATGCGCTATTCTCTCCGCTCCTTACTGCTTCCTGCCGGAGTCGTTTCCAATATGAAAGTCTTATTCAGGACATAAGGAGTCTGTGTGCTTGCCAAGATGACAAGGCAAAGCGAAGCTTATATAATGTGTTTACCCAAGACTTTGCAAAACTATCAAAAATAGGCTTTTTGATTTAGAAGACCGCTTTTTTGGTATAACATTTTTAGTGCTCTAAGTACATCAGATTACAGCTAAGGCGTGCTAACTAGCAGGCTAGTTACCTTATATTATATAGTTGACTGTATAACTGTTGCTTTTAGGCTCCCTAATTATTGAGAGGCGTGTAGCCTAGCGTAATTATAATCCTAATCAGTTTATAATTTTCAAAAACGCCGTTACCCTCGCCGGCGTGGTAAAACAAATTTTAGCTATAACGGGCCAAAATACATGCTTTTTCTAGAAGCTTGGAGGCAAAGCAACGTCTCCAGTGCACCTAAGTCGTCAAAATACCCTAAGTTTGTTGGACCTTGGCGCTGACGGTGACCGCGTTTTCGAAATTCTAAAAATTGATATAAATAGTACTTATGATGAGCTGCACGCCTGTCAATAATTACAGAGCGTAGCCAAAATGGTTAAAACGTTAACCATTGAAAATTAGTTAACCATCCTGCTAGTTAGCACATCTTAGCTGTATTCTGATGCACTATACTGCTCGAAATACTATGCCGAAAAAGGCGCCAGTTTATCTCCAAAATCCTGTTTTTAAATGTTTTGGAAAGTCCTGCGTAAAATACTCAGCATAGCAAAATCACCTGCCTTAGTGTTAGTGAACAAAGCTAGGCTAATTCTTAAATAAAACTCCAAGCTTCTCTTAATTTATGTATACAGGCTCAACTTACTATTAACAAAATAATTCTTAGCCAGTGTTTCTTACGACCTGAACCTGATCTCGGCAATGCTCGATCCCCTCCTCGTAGAAAACACGGCACTTTGGCGCTCTATTCCTCATTAATCTTTTCAATGTTGCACTAATGGTTGTCGTCTTCGGCGAATTGACTGGTTTGGATCGTTGTACCAGTTGTTGCTCTCCTTCGCGGCTGGAGTGACTCTCAGAAATGCTCCTAACCGCAAAACGCCTCCTTAATGACCGACTGGGTTCGGGTTATCAACACGTTGACACTGTTCAGCACAGGGGAGCCGACAAAGTGCAATTCTTGCCGCTGTAATTTTTTATCTTCATTTTGTAACGTCCTTGAAATATATATATATATATATATATATATATATATATATATATATATATATATATATATATATATATATATTGTCACGGAGTTCTCACGGAGAGACGCTTCAACAGCTGGAGTCGGCAAGAGGAGACGGTAATGGCGGCCGATCCGCGATAGCACGATCGCAACCTCATCGTCTTCGCGGACAGCTTGCGCCACCTGGCAACGCTAATGCCACCTAGCGTTGCCAGGCCAAGGGGTAATCACTTTTTTCAGAATGGTCGCCAGTTGTCCACTTAAGATCGAATAATCGGCCCCGGTATCAACTAATGCGCTTACTCTGCGACCATCGATAAGAACGGGTATTTCTAAAGAAACGCGGTTTTTTAACTCTGGTGATGGCGTCGGCGGGTTTTTGTTGGATTGTAGCGGCGACGACGGGAGGTCTTCAGCACAGCGCCCCCCAGCGACCTCGCCCCCGAAGGTCGCGGGTTTCAGTTTTCCCGACGAGGACTTGGCGATCGGCCCGGTGCCGCTCGCGAGAAGCCGGGAGGTGTCGGGGAAGAGCGCCTCGGTGAGGGTGAGCGCGACTGCCGCTGCGCTCGGGATGGATTGCGCTGGTCCGCAAGGAATTCTTCAATTTCAGGGGGTCGTTCACCTTGACGGGGTCTCGGTGAGTCGGTGCGGAAGCCTTGGATGCCGATGCGTCGGTAATAACAATTTCGATAAAGATGACCTGGCTCTCCGCAGTGAAAACAGAGCGGTCGTCGGTTAGGTGTACGCCAAACGTCGGCCTTTCGGAGGGGTGCTCGACGATCCTCGAAGTACTGCACCGGTTGCACAGAGGGCCGCGGGGCTTGAGGCGTGGCGTGAATTGGTGGCGGCGAAGCGGGAGCCGGACGCCTTGCAACTTCGGCGTACGTCGGACGGTGGTAGTCCCCAGGCAGAGGTGGTACGTCGACCACAGGAACAGGGCCCCGGAACGCCTGTTGCACCTCCTCTCGTACAAGAGCGGAGATGGAACCGAGCGCAGGCTGCGACGGGCTACAAAATTTGTGAAGCTCCTCACGCACGATTGTGCGAATAAGTTCCCGCAAATCATCAGGATGCTGTCCGATGGTGGCAAACGATGATGTGACTGCAGCAGCATGCACGGGCCGGTCGTAACTGGCGCAACGCTGTTGCAGGACCTTCTCCATCGTTGTGGCTTCCGAAAGAAATGCAGCAACTGTAGATGGTGGGCTGCGCACGAGGCCTGCGAACAGCTGCTCTTTGACGCCTCTCATTAAGTGCCGAAGTTTCTTCTCTTCAGGCATGGCAGGATCAGCTCTCCTGAAGAGCCGCGTCATGTCCTCGACGTACATTTGTACGCTTTCGTTCGGTAGCTGGACGCGGGACTGGATTGCCCGCTCCGCTCTTTCGCGGCGATCCGCGCTGGTGTAGGCCTCCAGCAGGCGACGGCGAAACTCTCGCCAGGAAGTTAGAACTTCCTCACGGTTCTCAAACCACGTGCGGGCGCCATCCTCGAGGCTAAAGTAGACGTTTCTTAGTTTCGCGGCGTCGTCCCACTGGTTATAAGCAGCCACACGCTCGAAGTGAAGGAACCAGTCCTCCACGTCTTCGAAAAGGTCCCCGTGGAAGGCCTTGGGAACCCGCGGGGTCTGCAAGGTATAGTGGGCAGGTGTAGCACCGGCAGCTTGCGTGAGAATACCGGTGGCTGGCATCATGACTGTCGCGAGTGGTCCAAGCTCCGGTGAAAGTCCCTGCAGCCTCCGGCTGAAGCGGTGTACCGGGGTGTCAATCGGCGCAGGGCTGGCGGCACGGCTCCCTGGAGGGGTTTCTTGCATGGGATACTCGTACCCAGCAGGCTCCACCAAATTGTCACGGAGTTCTCACGGAGAGACGCTTCAACAGCTGGAGTCGGCAAGAGGAGACGGTAATGGCGGCCGATCCGCGATAGCACGATCGCAACCTCATCGTCTTCGCGGACAGCTTGCGCCACCTGGCAACGCTAGGTGGCAATATATATATATATATATATATATATATATATATATATATATATATATATATATATAAACTGATAGAGCATTCAGATGGTAGATATGCCACATTGGCTGGAGCTTACACCTCATGAGACCTAAAACTCTTCAAATGACACTTTTTTTGTTTCTTTATGGCAGCTTTCCAGACTCCCTACCGAACAGTTTCAGCGCTCAGAAGAAAGGTAAAAGTCGGATGTCTGTCATGATGGGAAGTAGAAAACAAAAACATCATCATTAATCTGTTGTTGTATCAGTGTGTTCTGGTTTGTGACGTGAAGATCTGAGCAGACGAATGAAAAAGTACAGTACTTAGTACTAGGCGCCAGTCGACGTCATACTTGTCTCGTGACCAGTTGTTGTTCGCACCACATATTCATTTTGACATCTGACCAACTAGCCCGACCCATGCTTCTGATCCACCACAATAGCTCTCTAGCTGTCACACTGTCATTGAGCACGACGTTGTGGGTGGGAACGCGGCCACGAACGCCGCATTTCGCTTGAGCCTTGGATTCTTTTTTTAGGGGGGGGGGGGGTGGCGCAGTATCTGTCACACATATCAGCGGACACCTGAACCGCACCGTAAGAGATAAAGGAGGGAGCGAAAGAAGAAAGGAAGACAAAGGGGCCATAGTGGAGGGCTCCGGAATAATTTCGACCACCTGTGGGTCTTCAACGTGCACAGACAGCGCCCAGCACACGGGCGGCTTAGCGGTTCACCTCCATCGAAACGCGGCCGCTGCGGGCGGGTTCGAACCCGGATCAGTAGCCGAGCTCTCTAGCCACTGAACAAACGCGGTGGGTAAGGCTTGAGCCTTAATAAAGGATACTCATTTACTGAGTTTTTAGTGCACGTTGAAGAACAAGAGGTGAACCAAGTTTATTCGGAGACTTCTAGTGCAGCCCGCCCCATCTTCATCCGTGGCGCTATGAACGTAAAAGTATAATTATTTTATAGTACACTCTCCGTGGGGGCTGAGCTGTCACGTTCAGCTGATGAGCAAGATGTAACGGGATCGAACCCACGACGCGGCGATCTCATAACGACAGGTACGAAGCGCATAAATGCTGTGTGTTGTCAATGCATGTTAAGGCTTCCAGATAATCTGAATAAAAGCACAACGGTGCCTCTCTCTCATTTCTTCTTTCATTCCTTCCTTCACGACCTTATTGAGGTGTCCACCAAGCACGAGGGAATTACGGCAGCATTCATTTCCTCATAGAAGGCAATAAAAAACACAAAATTGCATTAGTAGTTTTCGTAACACATTTGGCGTGTGGTGTTTGGAGCCAGCCCCTATAAACTGCTATGTAAATCGAAGTGTCTTTTGCAGAGAAGGTCACAATGCTTTTTTGAAGGTGAATTTCACGGAGTGCCGCGGGGTAAAATGGTAGCATGTAAGCAAAATAAAATCGTTAAGAACGGGAGCAAAGCAGCTTCTTTCTAGTGCTTCTTCTTGAGAACGTTCAAGGGGAAAAATCTACTCATATTCAAACTTGTATAAACTCAAACATCTATAGCATGAGGAACTCGTCGAGTTTTCACTGCTAGTTGATATAAACGTCTGCAGCAAGAACGTGCCGAACATTGCCTCTACAAATGGAGGTGCACCCATTATAGAAAAACCCCGCTGCCGTTGAAATCCATCTTCTGGCCCAGAGCATATGTTAATTAGGTTACTTAAATTTGGCTGAAAGCGAAATATAGCCCTCTTTAAATACATCTGAGCTCAGGGTCATTTGCGCAAGTCTTGAATAATCTCCACGAAGCGGAAATTCCGGGAAGTCGGATGAGCGTCGAGGTGCCTTGATCTGACTCATCTCTTCACTGCGTCTAAGCTCGAGTGGGCAATAATCAGGGATGAGGTGCTGCCATTATTATTCAATTTTCCAGGAATATCCCACAAAGGCCGCCTGACTTGAACGTCTTCAGAGCACACGCGATAGTCCTTCTCCTTCATTATGCGTCCCTGGGGGCACCCACACGCGATGGAAACTTTTCACGCATATCCCCACGGCCTGCTCCCACCAGTTGCACCGCCTAGAGGCATTCACGAGAGATTGAAACTTCCCACACATGTCGCCGCCGCAAGAAGTGGTCTCTCTCTCTCAGTCGCCACCTTCTACGCTTGCCTTCTCTTGGGATCCACTGCGTTACCCTTCAGGACGAGCGGTTATCTTGCCTTCACATTACATGCCCTGCCCGAGCCCGTTTCTTCCTCTTGATTTCAACTTGGATGTCATTGACACGCGTTTGTTTCCTGACCTACTCTGCCCTCCTCCTGGCTCTTAGATTTGCACCTAGCACTTTTTTTTTCATAGCTCGCTACGTCGTTCTTAACTTAAGGTGAACCCCTTTCTTTAGCCTCCACGTTTCTGCTCCGTAAGTGAGTACCGGTAAAACACAGCCGTTATATACTTTTCCCTACAGAATATTGTTAAACTGCCGTTCATAATCAAAGCGAACCTGCCTAATGCTGTCGACCCCATTCTAATTGTAGTTTTACACTCTCGTGATCCTGATCTGCTGTCACTGGCGTCACTAAGTAGGCGTATTCCCTGACCACTTTCAACACATCGCTACCAATTGTGAACTACTGTTCCCTTCCGGCGTTGTTCAACATTATTTTGGTTTTCTGCACAATTATTTGTAGAACCACCGTTCAGCTTCGCCTGTCTGACTCACTGTTCATGCTTTGCAGTTCATCTCCTGAGATACTTAGCAAGGCAATCTGTTGAGCGAATCGCATATTACTAAGGTATTCTCAATTAGCACTTATCCCAACTGTTCTCTCAGTGAATACCTGCTGTAAACAGACGGTGAACAGCATTGGCAAGATTGTGTCTCCCTGCTTGACACTCTTCTTTAATGGAATTTTACTGTTTATGGAGGGCTCTGTTAGCTGTGCAGTTGTTAGAGATATATTCCAGTATTTTTACATGTCTTCTGTACACCCAGGCAAGCACGAATGCCAATTGGATACTATTATATATCACCAGTGAGTAATCACTAATCACTGATTACCAATCACCATTACCAGTTACCAATCCCCAATCATATTACGGATCACGGTCATCGATCACAGTCAAAATTACTGATCGCTTTAAAGATTATCAATCGCTGGTCACAACTGCCGATTACTAGTTACCATTTCCAGTCACCAAGTTACACCCGAAGACACACTACGCCACTACATACTCATACACACATTTAAAACTCACGTTACTGTTATACACACCACAACGCTTTCACTAGGTGTCCCTAAAACCCGCTTATACCAACGACTTTTTTTGGCCTATAAGTTGCGTGGAGGCCTGGCACGCAGGGGGGCTCGGTTAGACACCGAAGCTGCCTAATATAATTAATTAATTTCTTCTATATTCGGGAACTACCACATTAGAGGAACCTCCTCGCCGATTATGGCTTCATCTGTACAGTCTCCCAATTCGTTAGCTTTATTTTAACCTTCTGGGATTTTTTACGACCGACGCGGTCGATGGACGACGTCGAGTTTTCAGCGCAACGAGCTCGTTACGCTCTCGCGTAATAGTACGACGCAAGACGGTTCGCAAATTTTTCCTAATGTAAATAAAGTTTAAAATACTGAGCTTACGCAGATATAAAATGAAGATCTTATAAAGTTTCTGTAAAGTGAGCAAGGAAATATATTTACAAAATGAATTTGAAAACGAACAGGGCAATAAAACCTCGTTTCAGTAGCTAAAGTTCAAAAGTACATTCCATTAGCTGACCGTAACTAAATCATGCTCTACAATCACAAAAGAGTAATAATATTATTTCCAACCATAACGTTCACGTGAAAAACGTGAGACAGGCTGTGCAATCTCTGCAATTCAAAGCCATTGCAGAAACTTGCAGCAGCAAGATACTTCAGCGAATCTTGTATATGCTGTATCTGCCTTATGGCTTGAACAGGGGTCATATATTGAATATTGCTTGAAGACATTACAATAAAATAAAATAATCGTAAGATTAGATATGATATAACTTCCCGATATTATCTTTGTAAAAGCACATCAGTTTAAGAGTGAACGCGTTTGCTACGTCTAAAATTAATAATTATTAAAGTAAGGATTGCAGTGTATAGATGTTACGTATCGCTGGGTAGCCCATACATCAGAACATAAAACCATCCGTTGAACTTCAGTTCCTAAAAAAATGTAAAAAGAAAACCCCTCCTAATGCTCTTTGCCCGTTAGTTGATTAATTAGGTTAACGTGCACAGTGATCAACCCGGTAACGCATCTTCCAGTTTAGGGCCTTCAGACAGCTGTTCCATGAGGGCGATTCCATAACCTGTTAATGTTGTCTCAATAGCTTTTAATATTGTGTGCTTGTCGTTCGCCCGGAGTTCGCCATGCTATTGTATTCCGAGTGTCCTCTCTCTTGTCGTGTTACTCTCAGCGCCATTGTTTCCATCACTACTGAAAAAAATAAATGCTAGGAAAGTCATATTTTGTGCCTGCATCCAGGCAGCTCAGCTACCGCGCTAGTTCAGGTAATGAATCAATGTTACTGAGAAGTTATTGAAGTTTTCCTTCACTGCTCGTTAGATGCACTAATAGTTATGATCTTGAAATGAGTTTCTTCTACCGTGTTTGACAGCTACAAACAGTTTTACTCTAGTTTCTGGCGCATGTTACCAACTGTCAATCCTCTATTTTAACTGTTTGCTACGATGCCTTTGCGCTATCTAACACGCGTTATTTTAAATGTCCGCACTGGAAAAGAGGTCGTGAATAGGTTCTCTCGCCAAACGGAATAGATTGTTGCCAAGCTCTCAAAGTCACCCATGCCACACAAAAGCAGTCATGTGTCATGACTCATTTAGGAAAGATGAAATATAAAAGCAGAAGCTAAAAAGTAGTTCTAGTTCACTTTTAAAAATGTAAACCAGTTTACCTATTTTTGGCTTTATCAACTAGAGAAAATTATTCTTGAGCAAGCGCTGAAAAACGCACAAGAAAACACGAAAGCATACTGAGTTAACTCTTGTGCATTGCTTGTTATACATTCATTTTTATATTCCTTCATCAAATCGTCTCGAGAAAGGAGAGCATAGTGAGTCTGTTATTTTGTTTTCACTACTCTGTAATGCTTTTAACACGACTAGTTCGTGCAGACCTGCAGACAAATGTTTGCCCTCCTTTTTTGCAACGCAGTTTTTCGATTTCCTCTGCCCAGTCAGGAAAAAACGAAAAATTATGAATAATGTCCGAAGTGCGCAGTCCACTGGCAGGTTCCTTTCATCGCTAATGATCCCCTGGCAATCCTCTGACATGGGCTTTATCAATAGGACGCAGCTAGAAAATTCACCGGTAAGGCAATGTATACTTTTTTTTGCGAACATCTATGCTCGACAGTTCACGCCGACCGCCTTTGCTATCGCTAAGGTCCACCCACCGTCCTCCGTCTTGAAATGTTCCTGAAGACATTTTCAGTCTGTGACAAAGAGTGATCTGAAAGAAGCATGCATAACAGATATAGGCATGTGACGTCAGCATATCAGTCAAGCAAAATGCAATGCTTCTCACTAGATCAATATCCTATTTACGTTGGTTTTACCTTAGCGCTGTGCTTTTGCTTCAAACCTCGCATACCCGAAGGCTAGCGTTCGGACTGGACAGCACTATCTAGATAGCCAGCGGACTCTGTTGCGTTTTCAGTACTAGTAGCTATATCTTCAACAGGCTGTGTTGATGCTCAACATCAGCGCCGTTGCATTGCGTAATCGTCTCGTCCTGCTGCTATGCATTTTATTTTCAATGCTGACTTTCTGCAAAGGATGAGCGAGCGGCACACAAGGCGTTTCTTTGCACCTTGTTTCCACCGTACCAGGGGAATGCAATATTATTAGTGCACTATGCTTGCACTGCCCTAAAGTGGCCTTACGTGTCATCCTGCATCAGAAGGGTGGGACTTGTCATGCGAGAACCATAGCAAAGGCTTTGCTTCTAGATGGAAAGATTAGGTTTATCCCACACACACACACAAAATAAGAAAACAAGCATCTATGCCACAAGTTAGATTGTAATTTTACCTATTGGAAGCGGAGATGTGGTAGTGTGCAGAAATCGCCCAGTGACTCAGTATAGTAGTACTGCAAGAAGGAACTGAGTAAAAGCCTTATTTGAACAGCTGTGGTTTTGATATTGTTGATTATGCTTATTTGTTGTCAACCATCCCTTCAATGCATCCGCCGCCGATCGTTCAACAAGGCCTGTTCATATTTATCTCAGTCTTCTGGATAATACTACAAACGACTGCTTTCAGAAACTCAGCCCGAGGGATAAACGAGCCTCCTAAAAAACGTTCACCTCTGTCTCCATAACCTATCATCCAGCCTTTCTGCTTGCCTCTCGCGATATATTTATTCTCTGACAACCTTCCGTGACGCTGTTTCAGTATTTCATCGTATGATGTATTTTCCCGCGATCTGTCGTTGCACGCAGAACATTTGCGTGCTGTTTGCCTTTGCACTGGTTGCTTTGGTTGTTTTTGCGCGCTCTTTCTGTTTTTTTCTTCACTCTTTTTCCTTCTTCCAAGTGCGATCTTCATCTGCCTACCATGTCATTTACCAGTTATTAGTGACAAACGGGTCAACGATATTATTCATAACCTGAATTTTTAAGCATTTATTTTATTTTATAATTACTTTGTAGTGTTCTGCGGTTGCCTCCTTTGTGATGAAATTTTTAGCACTTCATGGTGCCCTAGATGTTGCCTCGCCCAGCCAACTCTTCACACAATAGAAAAAAAAATAAACTCAGAGAATACAGCACTGTTGAATGCGAGATTCACCGATCATATTTGCATATAATTCAAGAAATTATATATTCATTATTATTCGCCTTCGCGTGACGTCACCGTGTACAGACGACTCAGCATAGCGGATTTCAGTGACGTCACTTGTGAAGTCGCGGCATGCTGACGCGGCATACCTTGCACACGTGCACCGAACACCTTCACTGAAGAAAACTCAAACTTCTCGTCTGTCCACAGAGAGAACTAATGGCAGCTATTACTGCGCCACACGCAAGGCTCAGCTCATATTTGTGCACCCACTGCAAACTTCATTTACATTATGTGGCCTCCGACGGCGCATCGTTAAGAGCTCCCGTCGACCTGTGTATACGTTCACTGTAACAGCAGCGCACCTAAATATCGCGCCATATGAAGAGCAAGCTAACGCAAAAATTATCGGCTGCGACATCTTAGTAACAGTGGTAGAGGTGAACACAGTGTCTCAGGGTGGCATTTTAAATACTGCTTAGATGACTGGGGTAACTAGCCTCGTATACTAGAAGGCATTTTAATTGGTAATGTTTTCAAGAATCACACAAGGTGGGAGGGGCAATACACACCTGGAAGGTCAAAGCTTTATAAGTTTTGCATCAAGAAAGGAGTAATAAGTAGTCGAAGTCGAAGACGAAAACGAAGGGGAGATTATATAGAAGAGATATTAAAAAGAAGCTGAATTGATAAAGTCACTGCACATGCCATGTTCTGTTCTTGCCTATTGAAAGTGGAAATTCTACATAAGAGGTCAAAATCTTTTTCTAAATTCTTCACAGTGAAGACCTGTTTTTGCGCAGTCTTCAAACTCTTAACGCATTCGTCACATCCTGCCATGCTTGAATGAAGTGCGCCCCTTAGTGGAAAAGCGTGTTGTCAAGGTCTCTGGCAAGAGAATGGAAGGAAAAGATGGACTAGAAAAAAAAGGAATGCCTCACAAAATAACTGCCTTGTCAAGCCTGTATGCAAGGCCCTGCTGGATCCTTCAATTTTGTTTTCGCTATGAGTTGTAAATGCCGCAATGTAAAACCCGCAGGCAACGTCTGTGTTTGACATCATGCGCTCTAGAGAAAAAGAATGGATGAACAATTTAGCTTCGCCTTGAGGGTATGACACGAAAGTGTCAATGGGTGAATACCCATATATGCGTAATTCGTCATTCTCGAATTTACATTCAAGATCCCTGGGAGCCGTCATGCCATTCCTGGCTCCGTGGTGTCGCGTTAAAAAACGAGAAGTCTACTGTCAATGACGAATTATTTATATAGTAGAAAACAACCGGTTCACTCAAGTCAACCAATATGACATTATTTTGCAGTCGATGTCCGGAGCTCTCGTTTTTTCTTTTGATCCCTAATTCCTGCTTCATCAAATGTTAAAAGGTGTGTCCTAAGGATTCAGAAGGCTGCTCTTAACGGCGAGACAACGAAAACCTAAACGAACTAAGCAACTAACGCGCAGCCCAACCGATATTTTCCTCGGAATATAACATGCGTTGGACTACACCTTTTAAGTTGTATTTTTCTGTTTGCAGAGGAGCCCATGGGTGTTTAATTTTCACGCTTTGTTAATAAAAATGTGTTTTTGCCTTCATTGCACCAGATTAGCAGCTAGCTAAGGTTTGCAAGCGTTCATTTCTCAAGTTCTCTATTGACGCACTATGGAATGCCTCAACAATATTCATGCGCGGATTTCCCCAGCTACTAGGACTATATAGTTTTTATATATTCAGGCAACAGATGGCACCCTCAGAACAACGGTTTTTAGTGAGCTTGTGACTAGTGTCACGTTATTCAATGTTTTTTTTTGTCCTTAAGTCAAAATTTCAGAACGTACTCAAAGCACAAATCGTTTTCTGCTCTGCCGTTATCTGGAAGACGCTGGTAACCGTTAAGATGAAAACAGTGCCTGGTTCAAATATGAACGAGTTTATGTCACTTTAAAATGCAGGTTTTCCCCGCAGGGGGGCGCCTGCAGCGTGCAGGCGTCGCGACGGTGAGTGGCGACACCGCGGGTTCCCGAGCATCCGCAGGGACATCCCCGCAAGGGGATGATGGTGAACTGTGCATCACCACGGACCCGAGCACCCGCGCCTCGCCGTGCGTGGCATCGCCGTGTCCGGGGAAAAGGGGATCCTGGTGGTTGAGCCGATGCCGAGGGTTTGGACCTTTAAGGCCCCTCGGCGGAGGTAACACACCACTTTGGCCCCAGCTTCCTGTAGACGGCACCTCCGGCCTGACCCGACCGGGGGAAATCGGCAGTCGCCTTTTCCTATCCTCCCCTCCATCTTTCACTTTCCTATCTTCTTTCTCACAACTCTCCTATCCCCTACTCACTTCTTGGTTTCTCCTTTTTCCTGGCGGCGAGGGTTAACCTTGTGTGACGAACTACCCCGAGTTGCGTCATATTCGGTTATAGTTGCGGTGTACAGCTGACGCGGGCAGGCCTTGCTTGCGACCTCCTGTCCCGTCCCCATGTTGGGCTCCGTGGTGGGTGGCTGCCACCGCAGCCGAAAAACAACTTTTTTTTGTGGATCCCTTTCCTTCAACAAATGATCGCCCTCATAAACGAAGGCGGACTGATGCCACTACGCAGTTCTTGCAAAAGACAAAAGAAGTTTTCCCTGGGTACTATGTCGTACATAGTGAAAATCTAGATCAACCAGCTAGGAAAATGTCCCCATTCAATGTTTCTAAATCTCTTACCGACGCCCTGGGCCTTGGCTACAAGGTGACGAAGCTAGCCAGTGGCGACCTACCCCTCCAAATCCGAGACAAAGTGCAATTTTACAAACTCCCATCCATAGTGTCCTTTGGAGACATTCCTGTATCCATTACTGCACATCGATCACTAAACACAGTGAAAGGAGTAATATCTGAACACGATTTCCTGAACCTTTCTGAAGAAGAGATGTTGGAGGGTCTGAAAGACCAGAACGTCACCGAAGTACATCGTATTAAAATCCGAAAAGATGACAAGGAAATTGCAACAAAACACATACTCCTGACCTTTGCCTCCAGCCAACTTCCCCAAACCATAGAAGTAGGATATCTCAAAATAAATGTAAGACCGTACATCCCAAACCCCAGACGCTGCTTCAAATGTCAAAGATTTGGCCATGGCTCACAGAGCTGTCGTGGCCGCCAAACATGCGCCAAATTTTCCTCAAAAAATCATGAATCTGTGGACTGCAGTGCTTCACCACTGTGCGCGAACTGCGAAGGGGATCACCCCGCGTACTCGAGGTGATGTCCTACCTGGAAGAGAGAGAAGGAAACAATAATAAAGACAAAGGAAAACATAACATACCAAGAAGCACGAAAAAGACTCCCATCAGCTCTCCAGTTCACGGCAAAAACAAATTTCGCCGATGTGGTGCGCAGGGGCGGCACACCACACCAGGCTTCGGCCATTGCCCAGAAAATGCCTGAGGCAGAGCCACCCCCGCCCCCGGCAGACGCAGCAAAGGCTGCCCTGCCACCTCTGAGCAAGGGCCCGCCGGCCCCTCAGTCGGCCGCCCGTAAGGCTTCCCCAAGTCGGGAGAAGCCCACAAACCGTACTCCTGCGGGTTCACCGCGGAAGTCCAGAGCCTCTAATGAGGCGATGGACACAACTCAGAACTCGCCTTTGCTGCTGCAGAGGCACAGCTCCCTGGAGCGAAAAAGAAAAAAGACCCCGGTATTGGCACCCCCAAAACCGGTACCCTAGGTTTTAACTACACTAGTCAAATATGGCGTTCCTTAAACAGTGGAACTGCCGAGGACTAATAAATAACTACTCTGACATAAAAGAGCTTTTAAACACAATGTCCCCGGTGGCTTTGTGCTTACAGGAGACCAACTTAGGTCCAAAACAAAAAAATATTTTAAACAAGTACAATATCTTTCGGTGTGACCGAGAGCAAGCAAGCAAACTGTCTGGAGGTGTTGCCATTGTCATCCAGAATGGTGTGGCAACCCACGAGATCAAACTTAAAACCAAATACGAAGCCGTCGCAGTCACCATTCTTCATTTTAAAACACTCACAATATGCACCATATATCTTGAACCACACCTAACAATAGCACTTCATGGTTTAGAATCCCTTTTAGAACAGCTACCAGGGCCATATCTGCTAGTTGGTGATTTTAATGCCCACTCCGGTTTTTGGGGCAGTGCACACACTCATGCAAGAGGTCGTATTTTAGAAGATTTTATTCTAAGTAATAATGTTTGCCTTCTTAACACCGGCAAAGATACATACTGCTCTCCGAGCACGGGAAAAATGAGTTGCATAGATTTGTCTTTTACTTCACCTTCTATCTTTTGTGATTTTAAATGGGATGTCATCGATAACCCATACGGTAGCGATAACCTCCCTGTATCAATAAGCCTAACATCCCCACCACTAGTCACCTCAACGAAACCACGACGGTGGAAGTTACAATTAGCCGACTGGGAACTTTTTAGAGAAAGGGCCAGCTTAGATAAAATATTTTCAGATGACCTCAGCATAGACGAACTGAATGAAGCTATCACGAACTGCATTTTAACAGCTGCACGCCTAGCAATTCCTCGGTCATCTGGAGTAGTAAAGCAGAATCACAAAATTTGGTTTACACATGAATGCAGAGATGCAAAAAAGAAACAAAACAAAGCTTGGGGAATTTTTCGTAGGTACCCAACGCACGAGAACTTAATAAGCTTTAAAAAGGCAAGAGCAAAAGCTCGATATATTCGCCGTAGTGCACAAAAAACTTCATGGCAAGGTTACGTGTCCTCAATAAACAGCTCAACTACGTCAAAACAAATGTGGGAGATGGTAAAAAAGATAAATGGCAGCTACTCCCCATTCACAGTTCCGTTTCTATCAACACCTGGCATACAGACAAATGTAGAAGAACAGGCAGGTATTTTGGGTGAATATTTTTCTGCAGATTCCAGTTCATCTCACTACAGAGAATCATTCCTGAAATACAAAAACGCAGCTGAAAACCAAAGACTGCCGACAAGTGGCAGTTCAAATGAACCCTATAATAGCCTACTTACAATCCAAGAAATTATTAGAGTACTGTCCGCTGGTTAGCAAACTGCACCTTGCCCAGATGAAATACATTATCAGATGTTGGCTCATCTCTCTGAACCGGCTGTGGAGGCGCTTTTAAATTTTTTTAACAAAGTTTGGGCATCGGGGAAACTTCCTGAAGCCTGGAAGATGGCCGTTCTTATTCCTCTATTAAAACCCGGAAAGCCCTCTACCTTTCTTAGCAGCTATAGGCCCATAGCTCTGACTAGCTGCCTAGCGAAATCTTTTGAAAGTGTATTGAACATCAGACTATCATTCGTGTTAAAAGACCGGGAGCTTCTGGATGTTCATCAATGCGGTTTTAAAAAGGCTTGCTCCACCACCGACCACCTGGTTCGTCTTGAAAACACTGTTCGTGAGGCTTTTGTACACAGACAGCATTGTCTCGCTGTCTTCTTCGATTTAGAGAAGGCGTATGACACAACGTGGAGTTTGGGATTATTCAGGACCTGGCTGAACTGGGCATCCGCGGCAGGATGTTGAACTGCCTTAAAGACTTTTTGTCTAACCGTACATTTCACGTCCGCCTAGGCTCAACCCTTTCAAGGAAGTTTATCCAAGAAAACGGAGTACCTCAAGGATGTATTTTGAGCACAACACTCTTTATTGTAAAAATGAATTCTATCAGGAAAATAATCCCAAGGTCTGTAATGTATTCTGTCTATGTAGATGATCTCCAGATAGCTTACACATCATCGAATATATCAACATGTGAACGACAGATACAGCTAACAATAAATAAACTGGCAATATGGGCAGACCAAAATGGCTTCCGTTTTTCTCCACAGAAATCGGTGGCCATTCTTTTCTCACTCAGACGAGGCATGCAGATAGATCCCACCCTACACCTGAACGAAATAGACTTGGCCGTGAAAAAAGAACATAAATTTCTAGGTGTAACATTCGACAGAAAGCTCACCTTCATGCCTCACATAAATGAGCTTAAAAAGAAGGCTTCTCGATCCCTGAACATACTCAAAGTGCTGTCGAGAAAACACTGGGGAGCCGATAGGACATGTCTGTTACAAATATACCGCTCTGTAGTACGCTCTACCCTGGATTACGGGCGTGTAGTGTATGGGTCAGCGAGACCATCGTACCTCAAACGGCTAGATACGGTACATAATTTAGGTTTACGTCTCTCCACTGGTGCATATAGGACATCACCCATAAACAGTCTCTATGTAGAGACCAATGAACCATCGCTTAGAGATAGAAGAGCCATACCCACATGCTCATACATTCTAAAAATCCGTTCACTGCATAAACATCTATGTTACCCTATCGCCACAAAGTGCCTTTCTAGAACACTCTTCAACAGCAAGCCGCAAGCTACTCGGCCTCTCCTCTTGCGATTTGAAGACATATGCCGGAACCTTAGCATATTAGACGTATTGCCAAACATTGCCCGAAGGCGAGGTCCACTGCCGCCATGGCACAATTTCTCTGAAATCAGTGATTTCACTCTAACACAGTTCCGTAAGAAACAAATTCCGCAACAACATATAATACAAGAATTCCTCACACTCGAGGAAAAGTATACTACTTGCGCAGCATTTTATACCGACGGTTCAAAAACAGATGCATACGTTGGAAGTGCAGTTGTACAGGGAAATTGGAATAAAATAGTAAGACTTCCACAGTGCGCTTCCATCTTCACTGCGGAATGTTACGCCATTTGTGTAGCCATAGAAAAAATACTAAACGAGAACCTACCCGACAGTATTATTTACACAGACTCACTAAATGTGCTCACAGCCCTTCATCCTAGAAATGCAATAACCCCACTGCTTGGCGACCTCATACACAATATTACAACAGCCATAGCTCAAGGACAAAACATAAGACTCTGCTGGGTACCAAGTCATGCTGGCATAAAGGGCAATGAAAGAGCAGATTTCTGCGCTGCTCAAGCTTGTGAAAAGCAAATTAAAAACATAAATGTGCCCTATAGAGATTGCATGAACTTAATACATAATAATGCAAGGAAAAAATGGCAGTCCACCTGTAACAACGAACTAAATAACAAACTACGGTTAATAAAGCCAGTCCTAGGTGAATGGAAGTCATGTGTGCACCAGAAACGTTTCAAAGAGGTCATTATCTGCCGTCTCCGGATAGGTCACACACACTTCACACACAACTTTCTGCTAAGGAAAGAAGACATACCAGTTTGTACATGCGGAGAGGAACTTGCAGTGAATCACATTTTAATTTCATGCTCTAAACTGGAAAGGGTACGGAAAATCTGTTTTTCTTCGTTTTATTACCAATGCATCCCTTTTCATCCAGCACTGCTCTTGAGTGATAACGCAATTGTGGACATGTCCTGTGTTTTTAGATTTTTAACAGAAGCTGGTTTTCTTAAAAATATTTAAATCATGACCCAGTACTTCGCCTGATACACCTCGGCCATTCCTCATTCCTGAGAAAAAAGGGTGAGGTCTGTATTTGATTGGTTGGAAGCCTCGAGATCCTTACCCTGGTAAGGATGGCTGCTGAGGTGACCCGACCCCCTTTAAACGTTTTTAATAGTACCCATTTCTAGCATCTTTTTCCTTCATCATCATGAGGTAATTTTAACTATTTAAGCACTCTGCACCAGCGACGATTTTCACATTTCTATAAAATCATCCAGAGATTTCTCCTATACCTCCAGCTTTGCGCATGATGGCCTTAGTTGCCTATGCGCCATAAAACCCAACACAACACAACACAAAATGCAGGTTTGGCAGAAGCATACAGCACCCGTAGGACGAATGAAGGATAAACTAACGCATCAAGTCAGAGTAGTCTGTTGCACCAGAACAGCATAACAGAATGCCACATCATCGCCTGTGTTGCGTCTTTTCTTACTTCCTAAGTTCACGCTGTTTTCTCGGCATGCTCTATGAAAACCTATTTTACAACAAGAAGGAAATTATAAGCTAGCAAAAAAAGTACTTAAGAGAAAGCACAATATGGACACGTGTTCTGCATGATTTTAAACGGCCTGTCATTTGGGCACAATCTTTTAGTACTCACTTCTAAGCGTCTAGGAAGAAATGCTGAGAATATGTAGGCAATGTTTGCGGAGTGCTACAACTATTTACGGATGTTACATACGACACATATTGTATAAGAACTATAGAGAACAGTCAATCTGAAATATAGAAAACTGCCACGACACTGTGCAGTTTGTAATTACCCCCTGGCTGCGCCAGTGCCGTGCTGTTGAGCTCTGAATTAAGAAAGGTCCTCGTGCATCAAAAAAGAAATTTGAACACGTTCGAAAATATGAAGGCTTCATCAAGGTACTACACTTCATTGCCGTTCTCGGCATGGTGATGATCGATCAAACCCGCTCTAAAATCAGATTTGTCACACAGAGGCACACCGCAAGGAGCTATGGTTTCACGTCTGCTTTTCAACATTGCTATGTTCAGGCTGTCACGTGCGCTTCTAAGCTTAGGCTTCACCCTATACGTAGATGATGTAACAATATAGATCACAAACGGTTCCCAGGGCCAAAAAAATCTACCCTAAAATCAGCAGCATGGATATTCGTGTACTTCGCCACTCAAAGCGGCCTCCATTGCGCCCCGGAAAATGGGAGGTCATACGTGTACGTGGGTTGAGAAACGTCCCTCCAGGCTCCATCAACCTCACGATCGAGGATATGTGCTGTGTGTGGAGCATAACAGTCAGAGAAACGACATCTGATGCGAAGCCTAATTGGTGTACCACAACATGTTCCTGCGCCTGTCTATCTGCTAGGACGCCTTGAAATCCGTCCCCTGCAGGATTAGTTGTTACGTAGAGACAATCTACCTGAAACCTGCCCAACTACGAAATAGTCCATAGAGATGAGGCACCGAATCCGATGGATGACGTAAACAAGAGCAACGGTTACCAGTTCCTGTGGCTTGGCAGCAAAGAAAGAAGTGCAACAAAGAAAAGAGTACAACAAAGCTTAGAGCAATCTCCACCTGTTCGCACCACTTCTCTATCCGTAGTTGGTTGCAGGCAATCACTTTGATCCATGGCCCAGAAGTCTGAGCTCCTGAAGAAATAATGAATCTAACTGTTTTCCTCAATCTATATTATCTTCTTTGTGTTGGTAGTTTCCTGCTCTGGAGGCCCGTTATAGAGATTATCAGGTTATGTCGCGCTGTCTTCTGGAGCTACTAGTCTTTCCAAGTCGCTCTCTCTTCGATTTGTATAGCTTTGAAAGAAAAGAATTCAAAGCAGCGTTAGAAAAAGATAGTGTACAGCGAACAGCGTCAATTTTGTTTTGGAATCCCCTGGAGGGCATATTTTTTCTAAACGGGTTAAAAAATGGTATTTAAAGCGCGTCGCCTTAAGCCGAAGGCAGAAAGCACGAAAACACACGAAAGGCTTGATTCGCCTTGACCCTTAATTATCAACTGTCTTAAGGCTCGCTTCGCTTCCCATGTGCGCTAACAGGTTAGCTGAGCTACATGAAAGATTGCTCACAGAAATGCTACCTTCTGCTACCTTGTACTCAAGAGAAAGTACCGAACCTCCAGTAACACAACTTTCATTATCCCGTAATATTAACGAAAGCAATTTTTTTTCACGTGACACTTTGGCTATACCCTAATGCAAGAAGCCTCACAGCATTTCTTTGGCTGGGAAGATTCCTGTTCCAGCGGTGGCTGGGTTGTTTTCAAATCTCTGGCGCTCGTGGTACAATAGGACGTTATTTACACCGGCCTCATTCACAAAAGGCTTTTCAGCCACGGTACAGGCACTTTAGATAGTGTCAGCCTGAGGTGTAAGGTGCAGGAGGTCCACGTGAGGGGGGGGGGGGGAGGGGGGAGAGAGGGAGGGAGGTTGAGATAGTGTTGGCATCACTAAGCCGCTCTGTTTGATCACTTGCGTACACGTTAATATTGAATAATGCACGTTTGTTGCTTGGCTAGCTGGATATGCATGTTACACTTCAAGAAATGTGACTTGTCTCGTGTGTTTTGTAGCACTTATTTTTTGAATTGAATAATGATCTCAACGCCCATTTCGCCTTGACGACAAACAATAAAAGCAAGCCACAACGCTTGCATAATTAGTGACTAAAAGCAATCGCTGCCCATGACAACAAAAAAATGAAACTTCTTTTACATATTTTTGCAGCTTTCACAAGTTTCTTCCGTGCTCAGTTTTTGTCGCACGCGTCTGGAAAGAAAACCCACGCCTTCTGCATGGTTATCATAGCGCGTTCTTTGTAATCATAGTATCGAAGTTTATTTTTTTCAGGTATTTCTTTTTATAAAAAGTGCCTCGCTTTGGGAGGAACTGTGTCATCATAATGCAGATAATGTTTAGTTTGATGTCTTGAGCCTTCTAACCAGTACAATCACAACGTAATTACTTCGCTCTCTGCGGTCTTGCAGCTCTATTAACAAATTGTGGTAGTGAATGAGCAGGATCTTGAGTGTAAACTAGAATACTTACGCATAAAAAATATTACAGCACTCCTGCTCGTATAATGCTTATACCTAATGTTTCAAACCTTTCAGTCATTTTCATGAGTACGAGCATAGAAATAACCTGACACATTGTTATCTGACATTTTGTATTTTTCAATGAGAGCGAGTGCTTCAGCATATGGGAGGTCGTAAGCGCTTCCAAGCGTACGCACGTCTCATTATTATCATAAAAGAAAGGGGTAAGTCATACAGCGCAGATCCTACACCGCATTCGTGCCATCCGTAAGTGTTGTTGTTCAGGAGGTGCTGGGAAGCAGCTAGGTTTTCAATGCCAGGACAGCACGACTTGCGTGTAAGCAACCTGAAAGCACCGAGAACCCGTAGGCAAAGACAGCTTTGAACTCATAAAAATGCCGCCAAAGTCACATACTGAATTTTCTTGTAAATTGATTTCCACAACCTCTGAAGAAGTTGAATAAGTACTTGTAAACTGCAGCACCCCTGGAGCGCAACCTCATTATTAAGACGAAAGCCTAACTAGCCCATGATATAAAATAGCGTCGGTGACTGTCATTTTTGAGGCCAAGAGATGGTCATAAAAAGATTGCGTTGCAGGAGCTTTCTGGTTCGAAAAAGATTATTTGACGTTGACAACGCGAACGAGACGGAAGAACAACGAAAGTACAGAACAGCATGCACAACAGATAGCAAGAGGAGTCACCCCACAACCCTAGCCTCCGACGTGCCACGAGATCGTACAGCATAACTGCCGGACCTAAGTCTGGCGCCAGTTTCTCCGACAACATTCGTACCAAATCGCGAAGCAACCGTTCCTCTTAGAGCGTTCCGGGTGACGTCATACGATTTCTCGCTGCACATAGCATTCGTCATTTATTAAAATGGCAGGCTAGCTCGCTTAAGGGATTCCAACCGACCACATATGTACTTTTAACGGTATGTCTTTGTTTCTACTTTCGTTTTACAGTTGTGAAGCAGTCGTTCGTCGCACAGCATTCCAGGTGGTGTCATACGAATTCTCGTTGCACATAGCGTACAGGTGCTGGTCAGGTTTAAGGCTATTTCTCGACAGGGATTCTAACCGACGACATATCAATTCGCAACGAGACATTCATTCTCTCGCCTTCACAGCACGTAAGCAGTCTTAAAACCAATCCGTATTTTAAAATTTTCCAGTATATCTTATGATGGCAAACCTCCAACCGTAGGTGTTAACGAAATCAGAGGCAATATTTTTTAACATTCGAGCAAAATTATGCAGAAATAAGAGGTTCAATGTGATTTCCTACTTGTGAGCGCACGCCAAACTCGTCACGCAATGTGCTAGTTACAACGAGCGTTTATGCTCTACGAAACTTTCTTTCATCGACCATATCACTACCCCTACAAAGATGTCGAAGCAACCGCTCACCTCTGGACGGGTGAACGGCCACAACACGGAAGGGGAGAACTTCGAAGCACTCGCCGGCGACGCCTCGCAGCCCACTCGATCGATGTGCATACGAAGCTGCCTACTCTGCTTGGGGAAGAAACACAGCGCCGGGAAGCTGTGGCCATCCCTCGGGCAACGTTACACGCAGCAGGACTAAAAGAAGAGTAAACACAATAGCACAGCCGCCAGAAGAAGAGTACTGGAGAAGGAGAAGAACAGATAACCGTGTGACCCTGAGGCTGTTGTAGTGACGGTGACGCAAAGTGGCACGAAGATACTGCGTGATGTGCTGGAACAAGCACGGCTTCGCCGGGTGCTGCGAAAGCGGGCGTGCGTGTAAGCCCAAAATTGGCCCTGGGCCTTGCTCGCCGGCTCTTGTTGCCTAATTGCAGCAGTGGCGAGCAGCAAGCTGCGGGCTGGCCACCACGCTCGCCACCACAGCTGCTTCGAGTGCTCGGTAACGAAGGGGACGTGCGCCGATACGCTCTCGACTCTCCGATGGCAAAGCATTACGGCGACGAAAATAGCGTTCCTGTCCCGTACACGTGACGCGCCTGGGATAATCAGAGTGTCTTGAAGCGTCTTCAAGATAAGGTACTAGAATGCGTCTTAGGTCAAGGCGGCAGCGAATGGTGCGCAGTGTAGTCAGAAAGACTCGTGGTGACCCTACTGTATGCACATATCACAAATCTAGTATTCGGAGTAGAGGCAAACGCTAGTTGAGAATCCACTGTCAGCTTCTCTTCTCTGTAAATTCAAATGCTGCATTAGATCAAATGCTAAATCTATATGATTATTACTCTGCGCCTTTCGTAATAACGAAAGCGAGGTCTTTTGTGTTTTTTGTATCCACGTGGCCAAGAAATCAAGTTTCAAAGAGAGAAATGTTTGTGGGGCCTCGAGAGCTAAGAACAGGCGTTATAGTCAGATAATTTCTTGTTTTGTTCCTGGAGCCGCTATTTTCTTGACTGAAATAGGCTGGTCATCAGTGGAAGCAAGATAGCAATGTGTCGAGCAGAAAGCGAATAATCTTTTTTCTTGACAGTGGTTCACTCTGGAAAACCTCGGGCGCCAGCAAGGCGGTGAAAACCGCAACAAATAAACATGCATATATGCTTGCTTCACATCAAAGGCCGTCTACCCTCTGAAGTGCCCTTTTGCAAGGCTATCTAAATTTCATTTTCTGTTTTCTTTCTCTCAATGAAAACTACACCAATCCATTCTCTAAATTCCTCTGTATGATGCCTGCAACACTGTCGCAATTCCAGTGTTTGTTTAGTTTTAACCAACACAACGAATTTTTTCTTTGTGTTCTGCAACTTGCAGACGCTCAGTATAAGTATTATTTTGAACTGACCACGGCTGTGACATGCACTTTTCTGGGTGTCACACACTCTCTGATCACGCGGCGCATTATAGACTCCGTTTGTTTAGCTGTTCCAGTTCAACTCAGAGTTGTTTGACTCACTTATGTTTTATTCGGTTTGTTTACTCGAAGTCTTCTTTGCTTGATTGAGTGACTGTTTGTGCGATTGTACTGTTATTTATATAATACAGCGAAAACTTCTTATAAAGGAGGATGTCACCTAAGATGTACACTATGGGAATATAGCATAAACCAAACCATGAGAGCCACAAAAGAGCTGCAATAGGAAGTCTAAAGCAAAAAAGAAATGATAGATTCTTGCGAAGGGGAGCAGCCGTGACAATACCTACGTCTGAAGAACCAAAACGGAAATAAATCCTCTGTTTTAAACTGAACAAGCCGATAAAAGAAAGAAAGAATATTAAAAAATTGATAACAGATAGATGCGTCCACGACAGAGACCATCAAATACTCGGTTCCCGCCTCTTGTACAATATCTAACTCAAACGTTTGCGCTGTTATTATTATTTGCTCAAATTACAACCTTTTAGATCTCATGTATAAAGCCTTCAATCCGGCTGTCGTAGTTGTTGTATGCTCTCAGTGAGCACTTTGGTCGCAACAAATTCGTCATCCATGATCACAACCCAAGTCGAAGACATGGTGCTATTCGCGTTTCGGACAGAAATTCAGAGGATATAGCAACAATTATTCATAAGTACAATTACAGCTATGAGTGCGGTGGGACACCTCAAACAGGCCACTTTTTTTTTCTCAGCCGCAACCTTCCTGTGCAAATACGTTTGCATTCCTCGACCAATAACTATTGATCATCGGGGAGACAAGCCTCTGCGGGCAGATAGTTCAAAAACATCTATAATGCATAACGCAACTGCACAAACGAAAAGGTGGGTGCTAAATATGCATTTTACATCGAACCACTCTCTAGTCTGTCTTTCGCAGTGAAAAAAACATTGCCGGTCATTTTTTAACCTGTATGCTGTTGCTAAAACCTTTTTCACTAATGGTAATAATAATATAATATTACCGAAGATTTATTCTTCGCAAGGGAGTGTCGAGGAAAAAAGCCTCACGGGCTTGATGAGTCCTCGGACCCTGGATGTACATGTCATATTTCAAGTGATGACATCACCGTAACATCATAAGACGGTAACAAAAAACTTGTTATGCACCATATTGCAAAAATAATAATAAAAAAGAAGAATGTATAGACAGGCTACTCGTTTAAATGCCGGAAATACTGAAATAGATCATGATCGGGCTTACTAATTCATTCAACATTCTTGTGATATACCTCATTGAGCTGTTTCTGTAGCCGGTAAACGATCACTTGTTGGACATAATTTGTCCTAGGACTTTTAGTCCGCCACAGGGAATGATGTCTCGTGTGACGCAATTTCTCGCTAGGTGTTAGGCAGGGCAAAACTAAGCCGGAACATACTTTTTGTGATTTCTGTTTGCAGCAGGTAAATTATTTCAAGATTTCTTAGATTACTCAGGCCACAGACAAGATGATAGCAGTTGATATGGGATAAAAGCAATGATTTATATATAAGCTCTTTAATCAACGCCGGAAGTGTTGTTTTGAGGCCATACAAGCGGCTTACTACTCGAGCATGTTTCGGCAAGATGTTACGGATAAGATGATCCCATGACATTGTTTCGCTGCAGACAACTCTGAGCGTTTTAAATCTCTCAACTATCTCAATTTATTATGCATTAATAATTAATTTCTTTTCTATCCAGAAGTTCGTTCTTTGGTAAGAAAATAACAGCCTTGCTTTTACTTGCATTCATTTTTTCCGCCTCGCATGCGGCAGGTGTGGGGTTCAATCCTCAGTGCCTTCAGGTACCCACCGGTGATACAATGGATACAAGCTTCCCCTGGCCTGGTGCTCGGATTAATCAGGGCGAAATGCCTGGGAAATGGGTGATTGACCCCACCTAGAGCGAACGAAAATACCTTGTTCCATAGCATTCTTTGACCACAGATGCCCTTGCGCCATAAAAATTCACTGTCATTATTTTTAAACCGTTTTGCTCTGTCCTGGTGTTTAGTTGAGATAAAGTAATATTTCCTTTGTCTCCCAGGGTATAGCAGTCGCTCGCTTGAAAGAAATTACTTGCGTCGTTTGGATAAATAAAAAATGATACTCGTTCAGTGATGTTTACTATGTCGTTAATAGATAGGTTAAATAGCAGAGGTCCCAATATGCTTCCCTGCGGCACTCCACATTCAATATTCTTTCAGCTGGACTCAAAGCCGTTAATACTTTTTTAGTGCGCACGCTTTGAAACATTATTTTAAAAGTAGCAGTGGAAGGCCTCTAAATCCGTAAATTTCTAACTCTCTAATCAGCAATTTGGGGCTTAAAGGGTTAAAGGCTTTTCAGAAATTTGTGAAGATACCAAGTATTATATGCTTCCTTTCGAAACTGTTTAAAATGCACTCTTTTTCGTGGAGAAGCACCAGTTCAGTGGATTTTATTTTATTCCGGAACCCAAATCGCCATCCTGTTTCAATGTAATTTTTATATATGAATTCCTCTAATCGGGAAGAAATAACTTTCTCTAAGCCCTTGGCGAAAATCGGGACAAAAAAATTGGTCTGCTTTTTCCGAGGGAGCTCTTATCACCTTTGTTGTAAATTACGACTACTGTAGTCACTGCATTTTATTGCAAACAATACCATTTAAAAACAGAAGTTAAATAAATAAGTTAGTGGAGATGATAGCATGTCGATAAGAAACTTGACTGGCCTAATCTGAAAATCGTTAGCATCACAGGCTGAGGTATAAACAAATTCAAGAAACGTCAATATAACCTCAACTTCAGAAAGAGGACGAAGATACAAGCAACTTTCTCTGCGCTCATTGATGTATGGATAGGCAGTGCTGTCAAAAGGCATGCCTGACACATCTGTGAAGAAGGTGTTAACACCATTCGACATAGCAGTCTCTTCAGCGCACTGTCGCCACTTGTTAGGCTTTCAACGATACCGTCCTTTCTCGACTGCTTCAAAGCGAATAAGTTTTTTCCATACCAGGTCTCAATTATTGTCCCATCCTTCCAAGTATTCACAAAATACCGATCTCTAGCAAACGTATATTTTTGTTGAGCTTGTTTTGATAGGCTTTAAAAGTGATAAACAGTTTACGTTCTCTGCATTTATTGAACCTGTCGTATACTTTGTTCTTTTCTTTTAATTCGCTTTAATTAATAAATCAAGTGTAATTTATGGTTTGCCTAGGCGTTTAGGTTGCCGTTGGGTCACATATAGAGAATGCTTTGAAAACAATTTTTTTTTTCAAAATTTCAATGAACAGTTCATTTATTTGCTTAATATTTTTATTTATTTATCTATTTATTTATCCATTTATTTATTTATTTATTTATTTATTTATTTATTTATTTATTTATTTATTTACAATACCTCAAAGACACCATGAAGGCGGGCCTTTGCGTTAGGCGTGGGCTAGACAAGAATTAACAGAAAAGTCGTTCCATGGCAGTTTGAAGTGGCTGGGGTTATATTGAAGGACGACGTCTGCGGGAAGATTGTTCCCAAATTTCAGTCTTCTGTAGATTACAAGGCAGAGAAATCTGTCCTACTAATATCATCTTGGAACTTTTCTAAGGATTGTTCAGAGGCAGACTGGGTAGCAGGGTACTCCTCGATTTTTTACAGATTTTAGGCATTTCAACCAGCCTTAAGTGGTCATATGAACCGTCATAATTTATAATAAAGAGAACAATTTGTAGATAAAAAACATCAATTTGTGCTCGCTAATAATTACGCTTTCAAGAGACATCTGCTGTTGAAAAAGCGGAAGTTTTCAGCAGGACCAAGAGCGCTTCGGCGTCGCTAGCTGTTAAATGTCAGTGTGAAATTATCTATCTCTTATTGCGGCTAACGCTAAAGCCAAGTTTGAGGAATGGCTTTTTGCTGGCTTTCTGTTCCCAAGACACATTCCTTCTGAACTTGCCTCTATGTTCGCCCACTTCCGTCCGTCAAGCAAGGCAGAGTGCATAATCTGCCATAATCTCTACTGCGCAGACTCAAAAGCGGATAAGAATTTGGTGATCATCTGCCACGCATTCCCATAAAACTGTTATACCATCTTTCTAGCGACAAAAAAATGCAGGTTCAGCATTCAGCATGCACTCAAATTAAAGCAACATGCACTATGCTCCCGACAAACTACTCCATTGAAACGGGAAAATTCTCCCCCGCAAGTTATAAATCACTTAACATCTCTCGATATTAGTTACACTTCTCAAAACGAGAGGACTCAAACTTTACCCTACAGAACTTATTTCAGGACGGCCTGTCATTTAGCTCTATTCGCGAAGCATTCTGCAATCGACAACAGCCAGTGTTCTCACGCAATATGACGTGTTTACTAGAAATCCGGCCGCTTTTTGAGAGCCCGAAATAGCAAGGTGAAAACCAAATGTGCAGTTTCAACTTGAAGCGAGTCTCTTTACCGGTGCGACAAGCCGAGTTCATTTGTTTGATGAATTATTTTGCTCTCACAATTTTCCAGGTGCTTTTTTGTTGAAGCTTCTCCTGGCGATTACTCTGTTTTTCATGAAAACGCATAGGCGTTTTTTATACTTTGTTCATCTCTGTTTTTAGTTCTAGTTTTTCAATTCCTCAGTCTTGTCATTCGCCTTTTTCGTGGCAGTTTGCTTGGTCAGCGACTGTTCGTCCAGTTAAGCGAAATTAAACACCACGCATTAGGATGCTATGCGGTCCGTACAGATTTCACTTCACTTCACTTCACTTCACTTTAATACCTTAAAAACCCTCGTTAGAGGGTATTACATAAGGGGTGGGGCACACAGAAATGAAAAACAGAAAGACTAAACAGATAAGTTGAAAGTTATACATAAACATTAAGTTATACTGTAAACATTAAGCGTCACACCTTTCTTCCATTATCTTACGTGCATCTACAGTTCATTCGTGCTGGCCGCATTAAAACGCTTATTCTCCATCTGTTGTGACCGCCAACAAAGCTCACATTACATAAAAAGCGCATGTCTCCGTGTACTGGTTCCTATATTCTCCCTACGCTGGTGACAAATTTTACGTTCCTTGCATGCAAACCAAGCTCTCGCTTGTACTTCAGTGCCCACTTCGCATTACTTATTGTCTCATTTATCCCTCTCCGAGAAGGCCGTGCTGTCGTTTCCTATTTCAATCTTGGCTCTTTTTTTCGCCATTTTGTAAGATACACAAAAAGATGCCGAATCGCTGTCAACGGCCCATTAGGAGAATATATAACCGACTGTGGTTACGGCTCCAAGAATAACTCGTCAACATTTGATTAGTGTTCTTCATTAAATATAGGAGAATTGTTGTGCACATTTCCCTATTCCTTTGCTGTGATAAACTTCCGCTTACAACAGACTAACAGAGGACGCTAGATATGGCACAGCTGTCAAAGCTGTTACTATGTCCGTTTACTAATTTCATTCGGTTTTGATGGATTTATTTCAATATCAATTTTTCATGAAGTGAAAGTTTTCAAAATGCACTACATTGAGGCCGCACTCATGATTAGTTTGTTTTCGTAGATATGACCAATCAAGGGGGCAAGACTCCAGTAGTATTTCGCTCATATATCTCATAAGCCTTAACTAGGCTTGAGAAGAAGCTTTTTCTATTATTGCTTTTTATTCCACGAGTGCTCATGAACAGTGCCGTTTTTCTGCGCAGGAGCACAGACAAGCGCTAATTGTCAACTATATCAAAGGTGCTGCTAGCTTCAGGGTTTACAGCAAATATTGTCCGGTTTTCTATTTTAAACACAACTAGACCACGCTTGCATCTTTGTGGTTCTTTAAGCTCCGTATTTCCCGTTGGCATCTCCAGTAAAAAAGCAGCGATCCAAAAGAAGAACCATGTACAAATACTACACACTAAAAAAAAAAGAGAGAAAACACTAAATGCAGAGCGCTAATTGCTGTGGGTTCAGATCCCAAACTTCTACCCCATAGCCGCCACTCAGACTTGTTTGTCAATCGACTGAAAGCGACGCCGCGTAAAGGCAGCCGCTTGAGAGAGGTCGGTGGCACTCCGACCCTCGTTTGCTGCCGTCTTCGCCCGAAAAACGCAATTAAGACTCTTTTTGCGCAATGAGTGCTCGCCGCTTTTCCAGAGAAGAGCGGTCGGCAGAGGGAACATTGTTCACATGGAATGTGCAGACACTAAATTATTGCGAGTTAAGTCTGCTGCGAAAATATACACGAAACTATACACGAAGAACTTATGGCGCTGTCGACTTACCCGTGCGATTGGTTACACGGTCATCGTGCATGAATAGACGAAGTCATCGTTATCGCCAGCCCACCTTAAGTGCACCAGCAACGCGTGCAGCTCATTCGGCCACTCTGAGTAAAAATGAGCTTTGACCAGGTGTAGGAATCTTCCTGCACACTCCATTGTACAGCCAGTACAGACGCCAGCTTCGACTGCTGCCTTAGCGGCCGGAAGAAAGGCATTCAAGGAATTCAAAGAAGGGAGAAAGAAGGAAGAAAGGAATTCAAACCACCGCAGGGGAAAGCAAAGCACCTTCGCTTCCCGGAGTCTGAACCAATTCTATGTATGTGCTGCGGGCATGTGCGTATAATGTGGGCGTATGATCTATTTTTAAACATCAGTTACCCTGTCATCAGATGCGCTGAAGTAGATGAAAACGAAACCAGCCAGAGTTTCCTACGCCTAGTTTAGCGGCCTGCTTCAACTGGCGTTCAGAGGGAAGAACACGGAAAATGTGAAGCCATCTTTGATAACTTGACAGTGGGCGTAAATTAATATCAACACGGTCACTTTCCTGTTCTTGTCCTTTGTGGCAATCTGCCGGATCTTGTAGCGTTCAAATGGTGTTTATTAACGCGCATTGCTCTTTCTTTTGGACATCGTACCCAACTATTGTGATATCAGGATGTGCAGCAGCATTTCAATCTAGCCAGTAGACTAACATATCATATACCTGGAGATATACAACGGGCGAAAAAGTTTTGTGGCCAAGTACAAAATTGAAATAAAAGCAACTGAAGTAATTTTAGGTTATACTGCGTAGATCGCAGCAACAGATCGTACGCTGTACCCTCTTCCGTCGTTCCTCAGTCTTTCATCCTCACTGCAGCGGCGAACCCTAATTATCCGTAAAGCAGCTGAATGGGCTAGTTGGTTTTGCATCTTGGTGAAAAAACAGCGCACAAGCAGACACAGACAGAAAGAAGGGGACAGCGCTTGTCCCCTTCTTTCTGTCTGTGTCTGCTTGTGCGCTGTATTTTCACCAAGATTCACCTAATTATCCACTTTGTGGCTTTGAATTCCCTGTAGGGTAGCATACCGGGCGCTGCCCAGCTACCCTCCCTGCCTTTCTGTCTTTCTCTCTCTCTCTCTCTTGAATTTCCTCTCACTCTTGTCGTGCATTGTTTAAAATGGTGCGCACTCCTTTTTCGCAATGCGACAACATTTACAGCCCTCGGCCTCCACGCTACACCCCAAGTTGCAAAATTTCTGTCTCACCCTCACTGCCCAACGCTGCGAAGCTCCACCCATTGCTCTGTCACGTCTGCCACTCACCTCTTTCTACCTTTCCTCCGCTCCTACCACTGACTCTCTTCTAGTCATCTCCACTCCCGAACTACACCCTAAAATCTGTAGTGACATCTACGGCAAATTCGCAGTTTCGGTGGTTCTTCCCATTAACAGCTATAGCTGTAAACTATTCCTTAAAAATATGAACGCTATCGCATGCAGTGGATCACAGTTTCGTCATCCCCTCACGTTTTTCCCTCAATCGGAATATGACTAAAACCTTCTCAGAAAAGCGGAAAGCTCTTGTGACTATATAGGCAGACGGAAAAGTTTGTCTCGCAGCATGAGTGAGTAGGTATGACCACAAGGCGCTACGCTGAAGATGCAGCTTGGTATTCCTACTACTTCCGAAAAATACAAGTCAAAATTCTGGAGCATATGCTGAGCGAAAATAAAATGTTGCGAACCCTATGACATATAGTCGTCTTGTTTTTGTCGCCAAGTGTACGTGCAGAATAACTTAAAAAATAAAAACCGCAATCGGGGATAAAGGTTTTCCGAATCATTCCATTCACTTTTTTGAACTTCAGCGTCAGGACACACGCTTCGTCAATTAACGCGCCAGTACCGCAGAAACAGCAGTGTCTTTCTTGAAGTAACCAGTATCAAAAGCCGTTGCTGTCATGCCGCGGGAAAAGATCAAAGCTCCTGCTGTAAAGTGAAAGCGGTTCACGCATCACGCCATGTGTGATTCCTTTTCTTTTCTTTCCTGGTTTTCACTTACGATATGCCAAAGTTTGCACCGCAGTGTGTCTCCCCAAGTAAGCCTGCACGAATTTTTTTCTTTCGCCCTCAGGCACCCGCTGACGTGCTAGTTGGAAGCGCGTAAACCGGCAAGTTTTTTGCATCTTTGCAAGACATTTCAGCATGGGCACTTGCGTGAACTTCCCGACCATACAAGGTGAGCGCGACTCGTTAATCAACCCGACGCTTAAGTCCCCAGCGGCGACACTCGCTGGTCGCAGTAAACATGTCTGTCCGCCCCTTTCTCGTTCCTGCGTCTGAGATTAATCGATCCGCTGTACTGCTCCACTGTTTTGGCAGTGAAGGCCACATTTCCGCATGGACGAGTATTTAAGCTTTTTCTTCTTGCCTTCTCCAACATAATAGATTTTTACTTGTCTATCACTCCTTTTACTTCTTGGTGTCCCGAAGCGCTCAACCATCCTTCTCCTGCCTTAGAGACGGATTTGCCCACGTTAGCTATTTTTTCATTTTTGCGTCCTGCTATATAAAGCTGCCGTTGACGTCACAGCTGAACTTTCCTCTCTCTTGGAAGCATCCGACCGCTTGAACGGCCGGTGTTGCAGCAATGCACTACCGCCGACTGCTTGAACGTGCAGAATGAGCCGATGGAAGATAACGACAATGGCGATTTTGTCGACAGAAAGTGTTGAGTGCCACTTACAAAATACCGCGTGCAATGATATTCATGCGCCCAGTAAAACAATAAATGTAAAAAGTAAGGATGGTAGAGGTAAAAACTTTATTTTGACCCAAAACTAAAAGTAGGTCCTCAAGAATGGGCTCCTGATTGTCAAAGACTCCACGGGCCTGGGCTTCACGGAGAAGTCTGTCCACTAGCCATATTTTTCCAGCTGGTTAGGAACTCGGAGTAATGCTTGTTTTCTCTGAAAGATTGGACAAGAAGCTGCTGTGTTTGCGCCTGCGTTGCTTCTAATCCAACTGTGAGCACTAGGACGGCAAATATTATATATTGGCAGAATTCAGTTCAAAAAGTAAAATTTCCCTGTGTTTTGAAGAGCATCATCTTCAGTTTCGGCATCTTATCCGGCATGTTTCAGATCGACGTTTTCTTGAATTAGCCGACAGTCCACCTATAAAATAATTTCGTTTCCTAAAGGAAAATTATCTTATCCACCAATAAAACCTATATAAACCAAGAGCCTCCCAGAGCATGAAGATTACATCCTGTGATTTTTCTCTGTTTGATGCTACGATCGGAAGTGATATTCCCTCCTTATCTTTCTCATTTCCTTTCTTTATCCCCCTCTTCAGTTCAGGGTAATCTGCATAACCTCCGTACTTTTCCTGTCTTTGCCTCTCTCTTTTAATACTAGCTAATTTATTCTTGAAGCGGAAAATAAACCGTAAGACTTTTATAACAGCAATATAACAGGAATTGCACAGAACTGTTCCCGTCCTGTCTAATGTACCAGGTATTTTTAAACGCTGGGAGCATGTTATTAAGGATTATCCGCTAAACCAAGTGGTGTCATGTCCGGAATAAAAATGTAATCAACTGTACGATCTGCGATCAGATTGACCCCGCCAGTAAAAGTGCTAGGCTAATCAATCCACGGATAAAAATTAAAGTTCCAGCAATAGTGCAGTGCACGGCTGTTACAGAAGGCAGTTAACTGTGCTAATTTCCTATCAAAGGAGCTTGACGCTACGCGTTCCTGCGCCGCGTGTGTAGTGTGGGGTCTTCATGCTCACTTGAGCTTTGAGGATCGCCAAGCTTTATATGTTTAAAACTTAGTGAATGAACCTGTTTATGCCCTAATTACGGGTAAAATTACTGGACTTTGGGGCCAATAAAAAAATCTGGTCCGACAAAATTCAAGGCTTGATGTTCTCTAACATTTATCATGATGAGCCGGACTCCTGTGCCCTGCTCCGGCCAAATTCATTGACAGCGCGCGGCAGAGGCTTTCAGATTATTCATATGTACGGCACTGTTCATTTCTGCGTTAATCATAGAACAGAAAGCTGTCTTGTCGCCAGCTATGGCTGCCTACAGACAGGCAATATATATTTTAAAAAATACTGCATCTGTTAGTGCCTCATAAATGAAAGCGTTTGTTCTTTATTTTTCTGGAATTGCTCCCAACTCAAATTTCGTATCAGCCCGAAATCATTTCGGTCCCTCTTCTTTGTATTCAGCGAAACATTTGTATATTTTTCCTTCTGTTGTTATTTAAGACAGATATTTTTATATATTTCCATTGAATATCTCGCTGTGAATATTTCATGGATTAAGTGGCAGTTTTCTTCACTTGTTTTCTGCAAATTCGCTTCGAATGCTTAATGGGCTTCCTGAGATTGCTCAGTCCGCAAATCGAGTCCTTCTTTTTAGTGAATTTGCATGCCTAGCATGGACTCCGGAGGACTTGATGCATAAAAATTCAGCGCAAGTTAGTGCATGAAGATACTTTCACCGCATTAACGACTTTCTAATCTTTTTGTTATTATGCCTGAAGATCACATTTCGAAGAAATCTCATTAGAGCTCTACGTACCTAAGGGACAGTACAAGAAAGCAGTTCATTTTCTGGGAAACCATGCTGACCGCAATTGCAATAAACCACATATATATATAGCATTATTGCGGGATATATATTTTTTAGGAACTTACGATATTTTTAATAAGTCAGCCAACGCGTACCTCATTTCCGCTTTTTAATAGACAGTGAAAAGGTGGTCTTTTCTATGCTCAAGACCTCGCAGAAAAGAGTTAAACAGGCTTTCCAGTATATTATCTGAAGCACTTGCCATGCACTAAAAAAAGAATCCAACCAGAAAACATACCATGCTCAACTGTTGCACCTTAGTGTCTCCAGCGTGACGTAGCATCACATACCATCAGGTAGCACACGTATATTATTACGCATCACGGTGACCCGAGGGAATTTTAAGGCAACATCTGAAAGAATAAAGTATTTTGAGGAAGCTTCGGTCAGAGAGGCAACTATTTCAGTAAGAAAGCAAACAAGCAAATAAACTCGTTGGAATGGTCATGTAAAGCCACACAGCACGAAGACAACTTCGAATTGGGCGAGAGCCTTCGGCTCCCAAACGGACGAATGGAACGACAACATGAGCGCAGTCAACAACACTCCAGCCTACGACTTCCGATAGCTCTTGAAAGAAGGAAGAACCTACGAAGGACAAAAATAACTCGAATAGAGTCAGAGAGGGAAGTGCCCCTACTGTAAACACGGCAGCCGGAAGGCATCACAACTTGTGTTTTCTATCAGAAGCTCAAGGCACATTTAAGGGAATAGGAACATGTACATGAAAATCGGACGCGTTGATGCATACTGCTGAGTTTCTGATTGGCAGAAGCACATCGCCGGAGGCCTGCATGACAGAATAAATAGACAGGGTGCGCAGAAAAAATGGCTTTCGGTTGCCCTCGGGGAGCAGCACAAGTCGACGAGTAACGATCGAGGATGCACCCAGAGGTCCAGCAAGTAAATAGAAGCTGTCGCGTCCAGCCTAGCGGTGATCGGGAGACTTCTGTGCACTTGAGAGGCCACGGAAGATTTTCTGCTCTTTTTTTGGCATGTTCTGTTCGGCGTCTGGATGTAGGCGATTCTGGGCTTCCTTCTAAGGAGCGCGACTAAATGTTGGAGGTCTAGTAGTAGGTAGAGTAGAATTGCTTTGATGTAACTTACCGGAAGTGGACAACACGAAAGAAGAAAAGTCACCACTGTTCTAGTGACTTCCGAGAGACATTCGAAGAGTATCGGGTCGACGCAATAAATGAGAATACGAAGCTAGACAGGGAAGGCTGTACTGAAACTTGCTTCAGTGAACCTATCGGCGGTACAAAACAATAAGAAACAAAAGTATCTCTCCTGAAGAAACTTGGTTCAGCACGCTCAGAAACTTGTATAACCAAAAAGTCGTTGAAGAATATAAACTGGGACAATACCGGAATGAATATCGCATGTCAAGCAGAGGTTAAACTGCAACTGGTTTATTCTAACAAACAGGAAGTAAACAGCCAGGGTAAAAAGTAAGTTCTGGAGCAACCTCAGTGTGCTTTCTTTAAAAAAAAAACGTCTTCAGTGAGCAAACGATTATCTTCAGGATACAAAAATACCGGGCTCCATTAGGGATGCGAAAAAAATTATAGCTTGTCACCACTCCGCTAATATTTCTTACGAAACGAGATATTAATTCAAATGAAAGAGCTGGGTCCTAAAGAACGCTAGCAGAACAAATGTCGGTGAATAAACGTAAGACAACGAAAACTATTTAGAAAGGAAACGCGGTCGACACGAATTTCTGTCACAAGGTTTGATTTACCAGAAACAGGTGTTCGGAAACTTTGAAGCCACATTCCCGAAGATCTATATTTTTCCTTTTCAGAATATGTATGCGCTTTACATATTTGCAATGCCGCGATTGTAGTATCTCACGTCTTTTTGTAGTTTGAATGTCTGCCATTTCTTTAGTGAATATATTTTGTTTTAACCATTCACTGGCCGAGCTGGCTATGGGTCCAATCAAGTTTTGGTGTATTGGTTTCACAAAATAAAATGATGATGATGATATTGATGATCTCACGAAATCAGATTAAATATATTGCGAAATTTGTGCATCATTTGTTAAAACCATTTAAAATGCGTTACTTACTTCTCATAGCTAAACGGGTCTATGTAGTGAACTTCGTATATCATGTCGGCTAAATAAAAGTAAGGAATTGTAAAGTTTCAAATTGCAGTGTTCGATTCATTAATTGTTTCTTACATACGTCATATATAGTCGGGCCCTGTGAATTTTAATGACTCGAATCATCTACAATATTTCTAGAGACCGAAACATTTTCAGTATATTTAGGCTTCGTTATTGTGGAAACCCGCAATTCAAACAATGGAGAAAATTAAAATACACAGAGTATATTAAGGCTCACGTATTTCTACTGGGTTAATATGCGAAGTGATGACAACAAAAATAACACTTTTTCTTTCTTGCGTTTTAATTGTATAGCTCCATTAACAACTGTGAGAGAGAGGAAATGCTTCATTAACTGCCATTTTCATTGTTTTGAGTTTTCACGATTTACACTAACAGGGACCAACGCTCTTCGGCTCTGTTGCAGAGCGTGACTGGCTGTGCAGCGTCTGCTGCACGGAAAGCCGCGTGTAGCGGCTGTTAATCGTCTAGGTACATTTATTGACTACAGCAACGCCCGAGATGCGAACTCGGAAGAGGAGATATTCATAATATCATGAGACATCACCAAGCGTCTCATTGACTGCATTGCGTCCTATTATACTGTACGACATTAAGACAATATATTGGTTATATTGGTTATATTCTACGAATTTCTCTCTCACCCGATTGATAGTGCGAACCTGGTCTATTGTGGAGTAGCCTCTACAGGAACCGGCATGAGTCTGGGCACACTAAAGACCCTTCACGAAACCGACTGCAGAGGCCTACAAAATTCGCGTGGGCGCTCTTGAGCGAAGACAGCAACATACGCACGAGAGCCGCTCTTGGCAGGCTGATTTTGCTCTGCTTACTGACATTTCTAGTTTGTCTCGTTTAAATTACTTTCTCTCTGACAAACACATCATATCATTCCTAGAACGTATACCATCGAGGGTAAATGCAGTGCGGAAAAACCATTGCGATGCGCACTGGTAGAACCAGCTGTACGCAAAATATCGGGGTTATTACGCGCGTTTTGTACGACATTTATTTTATTTTATTTTATTTGTAACATTCTTTGAGACACAGACGGTCTAGGATGACAGAGCAAAAGGCAAATGCTCTCTGCCTGACGAGGGCCCTGTCACCCGTACAGTGCACAGAAATGTACAAAGGATTACAACATTATACAAGTGCTAATGCAATAACAAAAAATAACATCCAGCATAAACTTTAGTTGGTTTTAAAAACATGTATTTTTAAAGCTTTGAGTTGGACAGTATGTACGTTTGAAAGCATTTTTGAACGTTTTGAGTGCTCTACATTGCTGTGATTGCTACATTGCGTAATATCTATGCAATGCGTCCTAATATTTAAAATCGCGCTTGAATGACTCTAGCGAAACCGCCTTTCGACTCAGACCCGACAGCGACTGATAGAAGTCTAGAGTCTGACGGAAACACGTCTGCTCGGGATGGTACATGACGAAAGAAGAAGGCGCCTTCTTCTTTCGTCAGCGACTGATAGAGCGTGGTATATGTTTCCATTCCGGGTTAGAATGCGGCTGCACTTCAAGGAACAAGGTGATGGCACCCCTTGCAAGTCATCTGAACAAATAAAACTTTTTTTTCGGCTGTTCGGCTCACGATAAAAGAAATATGAATACGGCACGACCAAGGGGGAGCGAAAAGACACACAAATTCTGGTCCTGAAGTCTGTGCTTCTTTTTTTCCTCGTTACGGGCTCCATCTTTATACTACTTTCATCTTATGTGAAAGGCTAGCTTATTAAACAAGAACTGCCTCACTGGTTGTAAAAACCTCAAATACCTCTCTAGAATTTCTTCCAGCGATCAAACGTGATCCGGGGCCTTTGAGCGCTCGATCGGTCATTATTTCAGCACGCTTCGTTGGGGGAATTTAAAAGCAAACTAAGTGCTCGCTCGTTCAGCCAAAAATCCGTGGGTGGACGAGCAGCAGAGTAAATCAGCTTACAATCCAGCGCACGCAGCAGACCTTGGCAGCTCTTGACGGCAATCACATTGCTTCTTGCGCAGCACCACAATCGTGTTTACGCCGGTTTTCGCTATACGGACAGTGGAAGGAATACGGGATGTTTCACCTAAGACTTTACAAATTTTTAAATATAGGCTTAATGAGTTAGAAGAGCATTTTTTCGGCATTGCATTGTCAGTGTTGAAGTACATCGAAATAAAGGGATGACGTGCTAGCTAGCAGGCTGGTTAACTAATATTGCATAGTTAAATAACCATATCAGCTTTTATAATAATGCTGTTACCCTCGCCGCTGTGGCCCAACAAATTTTGGCTATTTCGACGAGGTACATGCACTGGAGAGGTTGCTTTGCCTGCACGCTTCTCGAATCGCATGTACTTTGGCGTAAATTAGCAAAACTTTGCTCTGCCACAACGCAGAGGGTAGCCGCATTTACAAAAATTCTAAAAACTGATATCGATATTGCTTAAGGTGAGATACACGGCTCTCGATATTTAGGAGCCTATGAGTTTTAGTTATATAGTTATCTATTTAATATTTGTCAACCAGACAGCTAGTCAGTACATCTTAGTTGTATTAAGGTGTACTTCACCACTAACTATGTTACGCCGAAAAGAGCGCTCTTCTAACTTAAAAAGCTCATTTTTAAAAATTGCGTATATTCTTAAGATAAGGAGGAGGAGAAGGAGGAGGAGGAACTTTAATGGAACAGGAGAGGTCTGCCTGGAATCTTAGGATAAATATCCTGTATATGCGACTGGTCTTCTTCGATCAATCAGCCCATTCCAACTCGCAACAAGTCGAAGGCATTAAAAAAATCACTGCGAACTGTCACTACATCAGACAAACTCTACTGCACCACGCCGCCAGGGGCAGAATATTTTGCCAACCAAGTCAAGACAGGCCCTTCGCACCTCCTTCTAACCGTCATCCGTGACGTGGACCGGGAAAGGTATCTTCCTTTCTCCTTCTTTTTTCAGGTAAACCCAACCAGTCCTATCAGGCCACCGCTCACCGCTCTCCATGCGTGGTCACACAGAGCCCTTCAAGCACAGTACACCATCGCTATCTCTCCTCCCTCCCCACTCCCCGGATTCCTTTCTGCTCAGCTGGCATGCCTCTTCATCAGTGTCTTGCAGGTCAAGAGGTTAACCCTCTTCGGCAGCCATCCCGCCTGGACAACAAATTTCAGCTTCACGCACCCCACCACATCAACCATTCCGGTCATGATTGGCCGCGGTCATGACCGTTTTGCCGAAACGAAGACAAGTCCTCTTGTTGAAACGTTATCTAAGCACCCTGAGGCTTCCGGCTCCCTTGTTCACTTTGCGCTGTCAAAAGCCGTCAGGCATTCGATGCCGACTTGCAACGCTTCACGTCGTATACGAGATTTCATCCAGAGTGAGTGTCTTTAGACCTTCGAGTTCAGGAAAATTTTTTTCATGCCTTATAGTTTCGAGGAACCTGGGTCTTCTTTTGAGAATTTTCCCGTCAAAATCGCTCATTAACACACAATAATATCCCTATTGCTTTGCTCAGTGGAAAATTACGTTTGAGAAAAATATTCCAATATATGCAACAGACTAAACACTGGAGGTGGAAACAATAAAAAGAAAGCGTGGAAGACGTGGTTAAATAATTTCTTCAAGGCGACATGGTCAACAGTTCTGCTGTCTTTGTGTATGTTAAGAAAGGAAAGAAATCATGCTTCCTATCTTTGAAGAATGTGCTGGGAAATGAAGAGAAATTTCGCTTTTTTCCAGTGCAGGGCGCATTGGGGTGCCTTCTCCCGGTTAACCTCCACCTTTTTCCTTCTCCCTCTCTTTCTGACATGTAGTTTTATCTGTTAAGCCACTCCCACCCATGTTGAAGCCACCTATGTTGAAGTACTTCCTGCTCATATTTTCCTTGTTTAAGCACGTGTTAAGTGCCGTCCTCAAGCTCTAAGATGATGGCTTTTTTGGCGCTTTCACTTAATGAAATACCCTGCACCTCTTGCTAAAGTTTTCCTTTTTTCTTACGTGTGTCATCTGCTCATGCCTATTATAACAGTCGAAGAGAAACTGCCCGTAGATTAACCAAAAATGACATTCCCAGGGTATATTGTGATGAGCAGGGTGCCAGCAAAAAGGATACATAATGTGGAAAGCCGCCTCGTGATAGGCCACTTCTCCCCTCACCTCAATTAAGCTTGCGAATGGAAACGTTTAAAAAAAACGAAACGCTGGCCGAGGCAGTGAGATACCGTTAGGAGCTGTGTGCTTCTACACGTTTATTTGTTTCTTTTCCTTTTCCTTATAAAGTGCTTTCTTAGGTGGGCCCACGAAAGTACAAAACCCTAAGGAGAGTACGAAAGGGTCGTGCTAAAATTGCTGCCTTACCAAGGTGGCATTAATTACGGCTCTCCTTTTGCGGTATTGCAATAGTTACCGATTATAGAAACACGAAGGGCAAATTTTGAATGTTGCTAAGCAAATACAAGAAACCTAGGTAAGCAACACGCGCGGAGAAAGGAAAGTAAAAATAAAATCCTCCTTACAAGGTCGCTGCAATTCTTCTGCCCTCATTCGGTTATCCTTATCGCCGCCTTGACGCGCGCTTAAGCGTCACTAAACAGGAAAAATCTTTTTTCCACGCCTTAGATCTACTACATGGTGTTTGCAGCGCTTGCAAAACCGCGTGCATAGCTTGCAAAGCCGTTCCCGGCCATTAGTTTTATCGCGCTAAGCGGGTGTGCTTTCAAAAGAAAAAATCTTTCAACTTCCAAGTAAAAATGAAGCAAGGAACAACCTTGATATGCGTAGAAAGTAAACAGTAAACATTCTCTTTGTGCTTCAATATTAGATATATATGCAGAAATATGCGCCTCGGTATGTTAGGCGATAAAACGCTGCAAGAACCATCTGGCCTTAATATGTGAGGGAATTTTCCTTCAGAGAAAAATGCACGCAACGCAGATGACCGAACCGAAAGCTTAAGGATTCAGCAGACCAAACGCTTTAGTCAATAGCTTTTTTATAAAACAACGGAATTGCGAAATCGTTAGCTGCACACAGGGTAGAGTTCAACAAAGACAAAGAGCAAAACAACAAGGCCCATTCTTCAGCTTGACTGTTTTCAAGGCGCTCATGAAATTTTGCATGAACTTAAAAGCAGTTTAATGTGTCCAGAAAAGTCCTTCATAAACACGAACCGCGCGCATTTATTACTTGATGCAAAAGTATAACCGAGCATGGCAGCACACTTCATTGCAGAAGCCCAATTCACACAGTGCGTGACATTCATAAAGGCAAAAAAATAAATAAAAAATACACCTTGAAAAAAGCACAGAAGGCAGGCAAGTAAAAAAATAATGGCCGCACTCCATTCCTGGCTCTCAGGCCCGAGCCTTTCGCGCATGGTTCGGTTCTTTTAGAGTCCGAGCCGGACGTGAGCTGCAAAACATCTCAGTTACTAGTAACGTCTTCCCAGGCTGCCCATACAAAAACACAAGAAAGAGCCCGTCCACAGTGGGGGCGTCAAAAGCTATTTTTAAACACTACTCTGGTGCCTGCCATTGTCTTATCTTTTAGTTGCTGATCTCTATCTTCATTACTAGCTGGTCCATCTGGTGGCCAGTTTCAATGCTTCACGTGCCGTGCTGACGATTCATTGTTTCCTTCGTGTGTGTGTGTGGGTGATTCTAACATTACCATACTTTATTACTATTCTGGAAAAACGCGAATTTTTCAGGCCTGTAGTGGGAGGCACATGGCTCCGTAAGCTGATGGTGCTGCCAGTCACGAAATGGACAAGGCTGCCGATGCTTTTACCAGAGGAGGTTAGCGGCCATTACCTTGTGTGACACGTTATAAATACTCTATTCTGACACCTTGCTGAGAACATGACGCACAAGACCGAAGACACGCCATGCCATCACCTTTCCGATTCATTTCCACAGTGCGGCTATGAGTCTGCAAAACATGCCTGCCAGCAGGCTGCACGAAAAAACAGAGGGCGAAACGTTAGTAATAAAATGTAAGAATGTCAATCAGTGTTAAGTCCTTAAGACACAAGCGTGCTCTGAAAGGAGGACGTGAAATGGAACAGAATTTTAATGTCGCGAGAAAATGCAGAATAATATATAACGCGCATAAACTGCAAGGCTCGCTTGAAGTCCACAAACGTCCCCCAGTCCTGTGTTCTTGAGACTCGGCAGAAGCATTGAAACTGCATTGCAAGTCACAGCATGTCACACACCCTGAAGCCATCATGTGGCGGATAAAAATGTGGCTGACTTGGCAGCCCGGATCAATCAACTACAACAGGCTAAACTATATGTGCTCCCTCACGAAATCAGATATATCAAGCACCTTATACCTTTTTGGTCCAATCTAACACCCTCCTTGTTCGGATATCTGCCTGGTAGCACGAACATTGCCAGTCGGACACATTTTACTGCTGTTTGTAACACGAAATCCATGCCGTGAGTGCAAGGGAATAGTAGAAGCGTGTCTGTAACATCTCGCTGGTGCGTTGGAAACAAAATATTTCATCTCTCTAGATCTAGTCGCCACCGCAACGAAGTAATAACTCAGAGTACCTTTCGTTGGTTTACATAGTAAAACGAGGCTAGAAAGGTAAAAACTGAGATGCTGAGATGATTGGATCCCACAAACTACTTAAACTGAATTTACTTTTAAGATTCTCTTTTTCACTGGATGATTTTTTTTATTCTTTTTAACTTGGTCATTCTCTTTTTTGCCTCACCTCATTGCCTGAAAGCTGCGCCAATCAGTTTTTTTTCACATTGGCTGGAATTTATGGCTCGCTAATAATTTTTTATGCTTTTACATTTGTTGCGTCATATACACTCTTACTTGCCAAGTAGCGTTCGATCAGCCGATGACGGACACTCGCAGAGATAATCCACTGACACGAGCTCCATTTAAAGTCTCGGTGTGCTCTTCTTTCTGCCGGAGCTGATGCCAATTTTCTCTGTTTGGCTCGCTGCAGGCGCCGGAGGCTTCACTCGGCGGCCACGCAGAGACACACACCGAAATTCCCGCTTAATGACACTCATACTGCTTGCGCAATGAACAAGTATGTAATTTTTATCGGATTGGATATATTTGAAGACAACATGCACTGTACTAACATGCACAAGCAGTATGCACAGTACTGCGTACACATACTTTAAAAAAGCCATGTCTTACCATGACCATGCTGGAAGGCACTGAAAGCGGAAGGTTTCACTGCAGGTTTCAGCACAAGCCGCGTCTTTCGTGTCGGTCTTTCATTCCTCGTTTTAAAGCACGCAAAAAAAAACGGCGTAGCAGTTCTGTCCTCATGTGAGGTCAGAAAAAGTTCCTGCACATTTCCTTTAATCTTCGCTTTTTTGTTATGTAGGACCATACATGGCAATTGTTAAGTGTTCTTTGAGCGCATAGTCAAAAATTCAAACCGAAGAGTTTTCAACAATCATTTTAAGGCAGACGGGATCAGAACGCGCTTTCAGAGTCTCTTCTGAGTGCGCGAATTAAAAGTCATTGTGTATAGTTTGAGCGAGGCATGCAACCAGGGCAGTTTTGTGTCAGATATTCAAACCCTTTTTCGTAGCTGGACTGCTCTGAACGATAATGGAAGAATCAAATGTGCTATGGCAAGATGCTGTTAATAGATATTTTACAGCAAACACGTGCACAGAGCAGAGTGACAAACGTTTTGCAGAAATTTCTTTCCTTTTGGTAGTACGAAAGGTAAATCTCGGAATATTATTTTTATCAATGCCTTTTGCCTAATGCCTTGATCAATCAAGACAACCATTTATTATTCTCGCAAGGCACCGTCTTAGTTACACACACGACTGAATAACAACGTTGAAGCTAGGAAACCTTCTGACCGTCTGGTAAACAAAAGCAATGATTTCAACTTAATTAAATGTTTTTAAGTGTGTAGATGCGTTTATGACAAATAAAGTGAACTTTTTGAAAGATTCATTACCGAGTCATCGCAGACTTTGAGCAAGCCCGAAGCTTTCATTGGTACCATATATTTGTGGCTGTTTACAATGAAAGAATAATGCATGCGTGTTTCACTGGCGTCATTAACAAGCTGCCGCATGTTTACATCGTTTTATAGTTCTTAAAATGCCCGCTATTTAAACGTGAATTTTGTACGGTCTCTACCTTTACTCAGACCATTATAGGCCAAAGAGGGGGGGCGGGGGGGGGGGGGGGCTGCGTTCTAGTGTAGCGCTAAATGAGGGTCACACAAAACATAGAACCAGGAGCTCACATACTTGTCGCACTAAGATTGGAAAGTTCATTTTTTGTTTGTTAAGCTGAGCATAAATGCCAGATAGTTTTTAGTGCTGTCTAGCAATTATATCGCGGCACCAACCAGAGACTGCAAAGGTTCACCTGTTTTGCATTTCAAGGTTTTGCTTATGGCCGATTCACACGACGGTCCGTTCGCACGCAGCCCGCGCATCATGTGTTCATGCGCCACTAAAACCTGCCCTGTGATCGGATGACGTCAAGCGAATCCGATGGACCAAAAGAGCAGACGACGCGCTGGGTGTGCCCCTGTTTCCAGCTTATTTTAAAGCATTTGGCAACGCTGATCAAACTGGTTTTTCCTCCCGACCAATGTCTGCGATTGAATGGTGCAGGTGTGGCTCTTTGTCCGATTCCTCAATGGCCTGGGCCGTCTTGTTAGCCGAGTCAATCACTTTGTCACGGTAGCGAACGCAGTGCAGCTTGTCAAAACAGCGCGCCAGCTCAACGTCACTCAGCGAAATGCGGCAGCCGAAATACTGGCAAGAGCGGTGGTCGCCAGAGCTGGCCGGCGCATCTTTGCGGGCCGCCGCTAATTCCCGCGAGAGGAGAAGCACTTGAACTTCCTTGGTTGTCCAGTCCGCGGGCCGACAGCACGCCTCTAGATTTGGTGACGCATGAACACGTGATGCGCGGGCCGCGGGCGAACGGTCTGTCGTGTGAATCGGCCTTTACTCTTATTACAAAAGCCCGGTATCCTTCTTACTCTGAAAAGAAAAGCACTTTAAGTGAAATAGAGGGCCTCACAGAAACCGTTACTAACATTCTTAATTTGGAATCAGATGATTGTAGGCTGGAATTGAGTAGTGTGTAATTTTTTTCTCACAAAAAAGCGCCCCATATAACTTGAAATATAACGCTCTGTTAAAGTTTCAGTTCGCAACGACTGGACGCGAAGAGCTGGATGCAGCAGGGACGTCGTTCAAAATAATAACCAAAGATGTCTTAACAAATTTTGTCAGTGCCAGCAACATAAATGCACGCAATAACAAAATCAGCATAAATCGGAATAAAAAATGCGCTTCCTTTTGTAGGAGAAGCAAAACCCTCGACGAATTCTAGTCTTGAGGCGAGGATAAAATACGAAATGCGGCAGACCATTCTAGAATATATGTCTGTGGAGCTGAATGAAGATCACATGAAAACATTTTCCTCGCTTTTGATTCCGTTAGGGCGCTCGACTACTGATCCGGAGTTGCCGGGTTCCAACCCGACCGCGGCGGCTGCGTTTTTATGGAGGAAAAACGCTAAGGCGCCCGTGTGCTGTGCGAGGTCAGTGCACGTTAAAGATCCCCAGGTGGTCGAAGTTATTCCGGAGCCCTCCACTACGGCACCTCCTCTTTCTTTCTTCTTTCACTCCCTCCTTTATCCCTTCCCTTACGGCGTGGTTCAGATGTCCAACGATATATGAGACATAGATACTGCGCCATTTCCTTTCCCTAAAAAACCAATTATTATTATTATTTTGATTCCATCCTTGTTGAGTTTTTTTTTCCTGGGTACAAGGGTGACAAACATTTGCATGACATTCTCGCCCTCTTTAGTCCTTTTTTTTTTGTTCTCGCACCAATATTCTTCCCTCATAACTTTCATTCCTTTCTCTACGATATACGGTAAGCTGCACATGCAATAAAATCTACCACACGTCTTCCGCAGCAGCGAAGAGCGAAAGATTTCAGTGACAAGTAACGGCAGTCCCGATGCAACACATCTTATGAATCAAAATTCTTGCTGGCCCACAGGGTGGACCAAGTTCTTTGCGCAGCTTGCTTCCCCATGGCAGCCAGGAATTCACCCGTTTCTCAAGCGCGCATTCGAAAATATCACACGCGCTACACTTTTGTCTGCCATCTCAGTGCTGAATAATGCATTTATTGCTTAATATACGTATCTTTTCAAGGTTGCAGTGTAGTTATCAGCCGAAGTGCGTAGAAATCACACAAATCAATTCGGCATGCAAACCAAGATGAAATTTGGGCCTTTTGAGCTCGAACCAGTAATTGCATGCACCCGACTTTTCTTTCTTCCTTACCATTTATGCTGCGAAAGAAGTTCGAGAGATCCACGCGCCCCGTTATCCAAGTAGAGTAGACAGGAATGGGTACTTCGGTGTAACTGCGCATGTAGACACTCAAAACTCGGCTTCTTGTCACGTCACTGTGATTCCAAAAATCGCAGTATATCCTTCTTAAAACCACGATTAACTAGCGTAGGCCGCTTACCTGCCGCGTTTCGAGACGACGGCACTATCGAAGGACCTTGTAATGGGGGCTTGGCTGTCTAAAATGTAGCCAGGCCCTGCGGGCGTACTTTAATTTGAAGTTCGACGCAGGTCTCGACACTCGCATGGCATCAGGCATGATCCTGATTTGTTCTTGATGAGCGTGGATGTGCGAGTAGAATTTCGTGTCTGAATGCGCGAAAACATCCAATTCGTAAAATATGGTTAGGCGACAATAATTTTCAAACAATCGGAGAGAAAAATGTTATAAGAGGTGACCAAATACAAGAAAATGAAGATTGCGCTCTTTCACCTAACTGCGCTTGCATCCCCTGAAATCTAAAACATACATTCCTTGAGCAATATCGACAGGCAGGGGGGAACAGCTGGAGGCTGTTTGACAGAGTTGCTTGCAAGTTACTCAGCATAAAGTTTTTTGCTGAAGAAAAAAAAACAGCGTCTTTTTTTACCTATACCGGTTCCCTCTCGTCCGCAAGTAAAGTGCATCGGTTGGTAGTGAACACCGGCCATCTTGGCTACTTCTGACGAATGAAAACGAAAGCTTAAGAACAAAAAGATAATTTCGTGCTTTTCTACTTCCAGCAAGCACCTAAAGCTAAGTAAATATAAGAATAAGGCTAAAGAATGAAATATAAATTAGCAATAAAGCCGCTTAGGCTGTGATCCTTGCTTCTACATTAGGAAGAGTCTACCCCACTTTTACTGTGATGCACGCAAGGAGAATGTCGAGCCTTCCCTACCTACTAGATAAGAAAACTCCTGGGATGCAGGGTAGTCTAGTGTAAAAGGAAAAATTGCCTTTCGAGAGAGCCTGCGCTTTACTGGCTGCTTAATGGCCACAGTGGAGAACAAGGAGAGCAAAGTGGCAGACGCCTTGAGTGGCTGTCAAAAAAAAAAAGAAACGTTCTGAAGGAAAAAAATGTGTGTTCTTCTAAGAGACGTTTTATTAGCAAGAAATGGCGTTTTTGTTTAGTGCGTCAAGCGTCCATTGACTGATTTTTTAATTTCTAGCTGCCAACCGTAGTTGTTATTTTTGTGTATTATTTGTGCTTTGAAAGAAAAATTCGGAAAGAAAGAGATTATGATATTTTTGCTTTACTATACAGAGGATATTAAAAACTACTTGCTTTTAAATTTCCAGCTTTAATTTGGGTGACGACGCTGCGCTCACGTGATGTTTAACCCCGAACACACTGTTCATGCGTGTAATGTGCTGATGTAGAAATAAAGGTGAGATATTTTAGAACCGCACAATTCTATTCATTTGATCGTTTACACAAGGTGAAGAGTGTGCAATTATAAGAATTTGAAGTCAATTTTGAGCTATAAAACATTTGAAAGAAATTTCCTAATTTTTCCAATGTGTGCCAGTTTCAAACAACTGCTGGGATTAACAGCGCTGAGACAGGGACAAAAAAATTAAAACACTGACTCGTGCGTGAGCACCCCCCTTGTAACATAACTGTGAACTAATGTATCTTGGTTCGAGTGATTGATGTATCAGTGTGGCTCTTCGGTGTCGCGCACGCGCCCTTTGTCGTCAAAGGAGTATATTTTCCATGTTTTTATAATAAACTTTCATTTGTTAGTCAGCGCCGGTCCTGTTGTCTTCTTCCTTCTTTGTCCCTGTCTCAGCGCTGTTATTCCCAGCAGTATGCACCAACTAGCTCAACCCTCCGTTTTATTGAAGTTTCAAACAAGTATTGTGTACAGACCTACTTACCCTAATAATTCTGGTGTAAAAGTGATAAAAATTGTGAAAAAAGCGAGTGAAAATGATCATAAAGATATATCAGTGAGAAAACCAAACCGCGCATGCGTGATACTCCAATTTTCTTATACTCTCTGAAACTAAGTGAAATGCCATTGAAAGGATCTTGTTGAGATTGGAATGGTGAGATGACTTAATCAGCTCATCTGCATTAACATCCCAGCAGCAGTTGCGGCTAGGAAAGAAAATTGATTTGTTTTCAACTCTCTTCCCGCAGGCGTCTGTGAAAAGCGTCTAGCCTTTTGAACAGCTTCTAAAATCTACTGCGTAGCCCAGAAAACAGATAAAATGCGCTCATTAATAGATCCTTCCGCCATTCTGAATGCAATGGTGACAGTGCACTGTATCCTATTCGATGGTGTCTGGCTTAAAATTCGACTCATTAAAGTATACTTTGCGACTTTTTCATCATCAAAAGTGTCGCGTCGAGCGGAAGGTGAAATGACATGTAACGCATATGTATCAAAAAAGGAGAAGCAACACGTTTCGTCTGAAATTGACTAGGACGTTAAGATAAGCATTTCTTACACATGCCCTATAAGGCTCCAGCACGCGTAGCAGAAAAAGAAAAAAAAAGCATCTGCCAAAGAGCAGCAATTAAATGACAGTGACGGAGGCAACGGCATTTGTTCTTCGCATACTAAAACACTCACATGAGGGTGGCCATCTCTTGTGTAGTAAGGCTTATAGGCTACAAAGCGTCCTTGCAGCAAAGTGTAATTATTCACTTACAAAAAGAATGCACTAGTCCGCGTAAGACCTGGAAAATTACGATCATATTGAGCAGAAGAAGAAACGTAAGTAATTTTCTGCTACGAAATTAGTGACTATAAAATGACAGCGCTGAATTGAAAGTTGCTAATCAAGAGCTTTTGCAGTGCAACTAACCACTACGCTCTATTTCGATATTTGCGCGGAGGCAGCAAAATAAAGTGGAAGAAATGCGCTAAGCATATGACAGTGTCGCCTTTGGCTTTCGGTTGCCAAGCACACCTCTCTCTTTCGTGCTGCATGGTATGCCCTGTGGGCTCTTGAAGGGGTAGACGTTTTTTCAGCCTCAAAGGCACGCACCACACCACTATGCCTCACGTCCTCTTTGTTGCGGCCTCGGCAGAGCGTACTGTAGGGTCGTCATAGGCCAGCCGTTTATAAGAATAAAGGATGTGATAGTGCACGAGGGTAGTTCAAATAGTAAGGAAATAAAAGCTCTCAAGGACGCCATATTTTTCCTCTTTATCTAGGCGAAATGCTAGAGGTCAAAGAACTGTCCGATGTCAGGGCACGTTAATGAACCCCAGGTGATCAAAATTTTCCGGCACTCCCCACTACGGCGTCCCTCATTGCCAGTGCTGCGTAGGCACTATCATCCCCACACACCTAACCAAGCCGTAAGAACACCTACTCCAGCTAATGATAATGCAGTAACTTTTATAGATGCACTCCACCGTCAAACAAGGTTCCCTGTTCACTCAACCTACAAACTAAGAAGTGCTTCTGTTATAGGGGCCTATATACAAATAGTGCATGCGCCAGTTTTTTCGCCTAACACTGGTGAACAACACAGCAAACAGGGGGTCTCGGAGTGCGTATAAATTCTCCGTGAAATTTGCTCTAAAGCATGCCAAGCCAAATATTTGTTTTATGACATAAACTTGATTTAAAAGCCACAGGAACGGTTTGTAATATAAATTCAAATTTGACTCAATCTAATCTCCTCGGCACACCTCCGTACGGAGGCTTAAACACGTGCACGATGCGACGAGGTGCGCTGTCTTTCGAAAATTGCGGTCTGCTGTTTAGACAGTTCTCGCTTTGGAAATTTATCCGGCGCTGAGTGGCCGGGTTAGTTTGCTCTCAGTCCCGAGAACATGACAGCGTAACCTAGAATTCATGTTTACCGCTGGGAGAGACCAATGCGTGCGGGCTATGGCGGTGGGCATACTTGATGTGAATATACGTAGTGGAAGCCGAAAACAAAATTTTGGACGGAAAGCGTGTCATCAGTTTGTGCACTCACGGTGAGGATTTTGTGCCATTATTCTTTTTGAAATAGCTGCGATAAAAACATCAAGTTCTTGAATACGTGGTGAAATGCGCTTTTATTAAAATTTCATGACTCATGGAAAGATGTGCGTCGAGCTACCATGATAAGCACTGCCGCTAATTTTGACAGGACAATTTGAGCGCTGTCTCTAGCAGGATAGAACTTTTTAAAGGTTTGCTACAGAAGACAAAGGAATGAAGAATAAAAATATAGAAATTCGCAAGGCACCAACATGAATCCCTTTGGTAACCATTTCCTTGTTGAAGCTCACAGTGTTCTTATAAAGAATATATTGACACATTTTATGGCAGGCTTTACTCGGCGCACTGCGCAGTCACATTTACGCGCATGGAGTACATGTCTCATTTTGTCTTAACTGCAAGGTGATGTATAAACTTCGTCCGCAGTTATTAAATTATTACGTCTGAATGAAACTTGCCTGAATTCATGATTGGAATCAAAATGTGCGACCACAGTGCACAGTAAAAGCGATGTCTGTTTAAACGTTGCTGGGTACGTTTCTCCAGATTAGTAGTTGTCGGGTATTATGGGCTATGAACTGTAGACCTAACGCCTAAACGCTTTCAGACTAAATATGTGAAGGAATATTTTTGTTTAGGTGAGCAATCTTATTTTAACACGCTTCGGAGCTCATGTCTACTCTCATACATACACTTCAAGAGGCTTTTAAAGTTTTATATAGGAAAAAAATTTTAAACAAAAGAGACATTACAGCTAGCGCAAACGCAGATCGGTACTTGTTTCGAAAAAGCGTGAGCATATTTGCATTGTCCCTCTAAATCAATAGCATTAGCCGTAGAACTTGTTTTACTGTTGTATGCATGCCCTTCTTTTTCCCAAAATGATCAAGAATTGAAATTAGAAAGGAAACTGAGCAAGTTTAATACAATATTTCTTCCATGTCGAAATAATAAATCCCGTTTTCAAGCATTATCCAAGAAACATATCTTGTTTGTTTGTTTTTGTAGTTCTGTCGCAACATTGTCCTCTTTGCCAGTACACAACGTAAATAGGTGGCTGTATACTGATGTTGGTCCTGGAAAGCGGGGTACCCCAGACCATTTTGGGAGGCTCATTCAGGTGAACAGCGAAACCATATTAGGCAGCAGCACCCGCGCGACAATATTCGTTTCAAGAAGTTTTGTTTCACCGTCAAATGTTCAATTTTTAATAAAAATGCTGCTGTCTCTCTCTCTCTCGTTCCTACCTTGTTCCAGTTAGTTGACCAGACAACTACAGCAGACAAACACACAACTGATACCGCACGGGAGTCACGGAAGATGTTCTTATTAGGCCTCCAGAAAGGGTGGTTTTCCAAAATAATGGTCATGCTTTCTCCTCTGCGTGTTTGTGTTTAATGCTCTTAATGACACGCGGCCTTCTGTAATGCTAAGGGGGCACCGATACAGTTGTAGAATTTCAGAATCAATGCGTTTTTTTTTTTCACCTCTCCCGAAAAACTTGTCAAATGATCGTGAGAATGTTCAATGCACACAAGAGTTTCCTTGGCTGCAGCTTTGCATTTATTATGACGCGCTCTTTATTTCGCAGAGCACTTCATCTCTCTGAACACGTCAGATCCTTTGTACGATAACTGAACAAAAAAATAAATCGAATACATATATCGCGATCAGATGCCGCCTGCAGTGATATTAAAATCAAAAGAAGCGAAGTAGAAACCACCTATTAGTAAAGTATTAGTACCTATTAGTAAACTGCCTGTTAGTAATATTTTAAAAATTAGATATTAAAATCAGGCAAATCTCGTCCAGTGTTCACACAAAGGTGACTGACATCTGGCTCCACAGTATACCGGTAACGCATAGGCTTCAACTGCGAACTGCCCTGTTTAGGTTCAGTTTTAGTTAGGCTTAGTTTCACGCAGTGGTCAGCCGTCGTTCTCTGCTATATCCGATGGGGCAACGCCAAAGTTCGCGGTACGCAAAGTCGATAACGGTGCCAACTCCCCTCGAGGCCAAATGTCAGCGCTCAGTTGAGCAACTAATAGGGAAGGGGGTGACAGTTGCACCGCCGCTGGGAGTTTTCTGTTCTAGCGCCGTTTGAACAGCGGCCTGGTTTCGCAAGGCGTCCACGCATGTCGTCATGCAGCCAGGCAGGAAATGACCGTTGGCAATGGCGAGTTGGATGGACTTCGGGTCTGAAGCAAGGCGTCGCACCCGCTAACTGAGAAAAAAACTTGCCGAAATTCGGTTGGCTGCATGCGGTCAAAGCTTATGGCTGAGTGCTGTTGCGTAAATGGTTGCTGAAAATTCAAGCGCTGCCTAACCGCCGTTCGGTGCTCCCGAATTATTGCCAGAGCCAAAGAGGCAAGCATAACCTCCACGGATGCGCAGAGCTCGCCGTTTGGCCATTTTTTATCTTTGGGCATGGTGGTAACCGACAGAGGCATGCAGTACGTCAACCCACTAGTCTTTTTTTCTACAGCTGATCGTCGCGGCGCTACTGGTGCCGGTGGCTCGATATGATAAACTACGATGGCCAATGCCTTCCAAGTACGCACCTCCTGTGCGATCACTGTCCTGATATGTCAGATACGCTGCCTCTTCTAGGTCTGAACACTGACCGACACGGACACATAACACCAGTGAAGATAACCAACAGGGACGAAGACAGCGCCTTCCTGGTGGGAGATCGACCACCACTTTACATAAAAACAGCCGTAAAACCTGGCAGCTCGTTCGGCACAGCGCGCCTCAGGTATGCGGTACACCAACTCACTGAAATTTTTTTCAACACATGTGCAAATAGTGCAGCATATGCTATTGATTGAGCGACCCTTACCTTGATGCGCTACCGTGCCCGGCCGGGGCAGATCTATTCAGTGCTGTGTGGCCTGCTCTGTGCGATGATGTTGCTGCTTCTTCCTGGGGACAATGAAACGAACTGCGAACGAACAAGGAGCAACAATGGAGCAACTGGCGCTCAAGAAGGCTAGAATAACGAAAATAAAAAAAAATTCAAGCGTTGTTCTCAAACATCTACCTACATGAAGAAAATTACTAGCCCGGAAACACACCCAAGTAGAGGACTCTATCATGATTTGGAGGAACCGATATTTCTAAAATGCCAAACAGAGCCCCACTAGCACAAATATAATGGTTTAAATAAGAAAAAGAGAACCAGGCCTCTGAACACAAGCACATTTCTGGCTCTCCAATTACTGACTGGCGCTGAATATTCGAAGCAATTATGTGGCAGGCAGACGGAAGTGTTGAGAGAAAAACAGGCAGGTCGCAGAGGAACTAGGTTTGGACTTAATGTTGTGCTTTGGAGAGTGCATTTGTTGACTCCACAATTTTTAACACACCTCGAATTGGGACAGAAATCAACAAAGGTATGGCTGTTCTTAATCAGATGCACCAGACTTTAGAATAAGCTTCCAGCCACCATTACCAGTTCTTATTTTTATCCTCCCCGAGGCAGATTTCTAGAATTCATTTCAGTTTTTCTTTGTTGTTCCTGGTTTTTATCCAGCCTCATAATTGTTTCAACCGACTTGATCGATGGCATGAATGCAAACTAGAGAAAAGGAAAGACTCTAAATTCTGGTCAGCGATGCTCAGCTTAAGTGCAAGATCGCATTAAATGGCGGCGCAAGTAGCCCAACGTATTTTCAAGAATCGACAGGACATTAAAGCACAAACATTTATAAGTTTTTTTTTTGTTCCTTCACTTTATTCTCCAGCATAAAGGTCGCTTAAATTTCGAGTGTTTTTTCTTTATGTTTAGAGATTTTCTTTGTGTTTAGAGTGAGAGACGTAGATGCGTCCTGTGCAGTTGCATTGAACAGAAAGGCGGACATCATATGCACGCTAACGCTCAACAAAAAGACAGTTATGCACTAAAATTATCTAATCGTTTTTTATTTTGTTTTTAAGGAACTAGATCGTCTTTCGAAATTTAAGGCCGAAAACATTGAAGACAGTCCCAGTTTTTAAGTCCTTTAGTCGGCACTGTGGTTCGAAACATCGGGCGCCAAGAATACGTACGTGTAAGCCCACTGAGTTGGCTTTCTCACAATGCGTCCTTACAAAATGGCGTAGCGGCATGTTGTATCGTAGCCGACATAGCTTACCTCGTCTGCATCATGAAAAACACAAACAACGTCAGTATTTGCTGCTTTAAATGTGAGCGGCGGTATTCTGCACCTGTGGAATGCGAGAAAGCCAATTCAGCCAGCTTACAAAAGCGTGTTTTTGACGCTCGATTTTGAAACGCGAATGCTCGCCTTAGATGTTGACGGCCTTCAGCTTTTCCATATGGTCTTACAAGACAATATAGAAAAGCCGAATTTCCAATTTTGATGGCACATGCGCCCCAAAATTATAAATTAAAATCTTGGTTACCTAATTTCTCTCAATTAACCGTCTTTCGGCTGAGCTCTATCATGTACGTTATTTCTGCCTTCTTGTACAACCCACCTGCACAAGCATAAATGACGGATCTCACTCTGGCCTCAGGATAAAAATGTGTGAACCTAGAAAAGTAATTCGGTATATTTGATGCTGCTCTCTGAATACGGCGAGGTATGTTTCGCGACAAAGATTATGTACCTGATCTGCAAGCCAGGGACAGTCTCGCGAGTCACGGGAGCATACTGACGGTAAAGTCGACATTTTGGTGACAGAACGCAAAGAGCGCTAACAAAAACACGCTTTTTCTTTTTAATTTTTAATTTCGTAAGCTTTTTCAATTTTTACGCTTAGATAATTTCTCGGACGTGAAGAAAAGGTGGGACAGCATGCTTAGCCCAAGAAGAAAACGTGCGAGCTATTGTATGATGTCATGTGGCTAAGCCGAAACAGCTGCAGTGGCTGTATATTTCGCTTCTTCGCTTAATCAAATCGATGTTTATTCCCACTGAATTGTAGACAAAAGTCTTCGGGTCATTCTAAGGACATAGTGCTTCTTATGAGATAAGCAGCACGCGAAACATCTTTCGAGGAGGAGATTAGCAGCCTTATACAATCACTAAAAATGTAACTTCCAAGAAAATAACAAACACAAAAGAAATAACCCCAAGTTTTCCACTCAGGAAATGAAACAAAAAGGAACACCCATACATTACACAACAAAGCTGAACACACACCATTTCCTCAACTCTTTCGTCGCTTTACATCTTGATTTTACACCACACAGCGTTTTGAGTAAGATAACTGAAAATGTCTCGTGCATAACAATTTTGGTCGCCTACCGACTGGCCTCCGGCCTGCTTCTTGCCTACGTTTGCATTGAAGTCACCCATTAGTACAGTCTACTATAATTATTTTTGTTCATTGCCGATTCCACGTCTTCATAGAAGCTTTCAACGATCTGGGCATCATGGCTGGATGCAGGCACGTAGGCCTGCACCACCTACAGCTTGTACGTACCTCCTATTGAGCCTAATTACTATAGCTGCCACCCTCTCGTTAATACTATAGAACTCCTCTACGTTGTCGGCGATATTCTGACTGATGAGCAATCTCACGCCTAGTTCTCGTTTTTCCGCTAATTCACGACAGCACAGTACATGCCCGCCCCTTATTACTGTATACACATCATCTGTCCTCCTAACCTCACTAAGCACTATAACATCCCATTTAGTAGTCGCTAGTTCCTAGAACAGCATTGCAAGGCTAGATTCACTGTATAAGGTTCTAGCGTTTAATGTTCCAAGATTCAGTTTTCAATTGCGGCCTGTCCGGAGCCAGACGTTCTTAGTACCCTCCGCGGCGCCAGTTCCTTCCCAGAGCCACTGGGGACTGAGGGCCGAGGGTTAATTGGTTTGTTCATAGAATGTTGTGGCCAAGTACTACATCAGTGTGGACAAATCCTGTTCTGGTGAAGGAGTGTGTGGTCGGTTCTAATCACCGAGATCAGGCTGCACACAAGGCCTGCTTATGCGATTCCATTGACAAGTGGAGTCCTTTTTTTAACCCGGAGTAGAATTGCGCGGCTCCAGGATTTGAACCACGGTCCTCTTTCACGCGATGCGGATGCTCTGCCTCTACGCCATAGCTGCCATACCACATAAAAGCACACCTACAAATTCACCCACAAGCAAATTTGCAGGCATAACTGTTAACGCATTAGGTTTTACTTCTTTCTTAAAAGAACCCATGTTGCTAATGTGTAACTAAACATGCGACAAAAATTTGCCCGCCAACAATGCTCACCTCATGCCTTTCATTGCTGAGCACTTGTATCTGCTTTGAGTATGACAATACAGTGCACGAGTAGAGATGCACAAATTCCATCTCTCATGAGGAAATACAATTCATTCAAGAACAGCCTGTGTCATTATTCTATGAAATAAATATATTTAAATTTCATTACGGACCCTACACTGGCACGCACAATGCGGAGAGTAGAGTTCATCCGAACCCTCGCCACCATCTGCCTCGTTCACTAATGAAAATATCAGAGAGCAGCACACTATTACACCGATGTAGCGTATGAACGCGTGAAGGTTTAAATGCTGTTTATGAAATCAGTCAGTTTTGGGGAAAAAAAATTTCTAAATAAAGAAACAAGCGGGAATATTCAGGATAATCTGACAAGCTTCCTCTTATGGAACCTTAATTTTTTGTTCCATTTGAGAGGTTCACAATCTGGTTGTAGATATGTTGATTAACAGGCAGGCTGTGAGAGCACTATCAAAACAATACCCTACAGGAATACAGCCCTCGCCACCTTCTTAATATAACCACTCACGCTACTGTGACTGAATAGTTTGTCATATGATATCCAATAAATAAGAAACAGAAGCGGACAGCTATCCTCTAAATGTGTGCCTGTCTAGTCACAATCTATGAGCGCAAAAAACGTAAAGTACTCCCCAGCGTTGGGTTTAAGGAATTAGTGGAAACGTACTTTTGTGCACAAGGTATTTATTATTAGGTAGGTCGACTGATGAGAAACTAGGGCAACCTTCCTCGGATTTAGCCGGCAGCTAAATGCACGAAGTTTTTAGCATGTAATTTGCTTAAGAACAAATGCTATATTTTATGGGCAAAAAGACCATGTTCAGCACACGTTGAGGAATCGGACTTTTACCGGCATAAGAACGTATCCTCATACTTCGAAGCTAACATACAAGATTGCTTACAATTGTACACTCCGCAATTAGATGGCTTACGTGCGGCTGCACATTAATTTATAACCCCGTTTTTTTTATGCCCGTCGCAACGACATTGAATCTGCTTTGTCCACTGCATTCAGTGGGCAGAGTTCGTAAGTGACGCCACGGTAACTACGCTCCAGATGCACACAATTGTTGTTAGACTAAAAAAAAGTTTTACTTCAGTTTCCCTTAATGATGCTTCACTCGGCCAGATAGTTGAAGTCCTTAATCGCTTTGAAAACTATACGCTGTTTAGAGAGGCCATCTCTTCATGCGGCTCGTTCAACGCGTCACACGACGTGTACTTTTCTTTAGACGGCCACGTGGGGACAAAACGCGCGGCGATTCGCAATAACGCAACAAAGCGCTTTCACTGCACATTCTACACTGCACAGAGACATTGTCTGCACTGCCCATAGTCACAAAAATTTATTTATTCTCGAACAATTAAATTTGAAAGCACTGCCAGCAACTGCTCTCCATTTATCCTCTCTATGCAATCGCGAAGGGATCTTCTTGATAAGTTCAGCTGTTACGACTTTGCCAGTTTTTTTTATGTTTCGAGAGCTCCACCTGAATCCGTAGAGACACTACTGTGTTGCTCCTCATTTATTTCGAGCCTGGGCAAGATGCCCATTTCGAAGGCACCTGGTCTGACAACTTTTCGGGATACACATTTTACACGCATCAAGTTACTTTGAAGGAAGTAGAGTATGTTCATTATTGCTCATACCTCAACATAAGCGTCTCGCTATATTTGCATTCTTTTAATAAAGAGTAAAATTTGTTACTATTATGTAAATTATGGCTTTCTCAATTGTAAAGAAAAGGTGCTTATTATCATATATATCACCACGCGACTAAAACTGCGCTTATGATGTGCGCAAACAAGGACGGAACGTTTGAATAACTATTATAATTACCACAAGCCAAGAATTAGGCTGTTATGCATTCCCATGAATTGGAACTTTTTCTTTAACACGCATTCGTTAATCTGGTATGATTTTCAAGTTTGCTAGATAGCTGCTGAAGCAAAATTTCTCCCAAAAAACCAAAGATACGTTGGACCTGTTTCAAACTGAGACAATGAGCTCATAATGCACAACGCTACGGATAATTAAGCATTTTATGCTCTTTTCTTATGGCACAGGATTTTTTCATAGGAGCTCGCCCACACAGTCTTCGGGACGTCCTCCTGTAATCGCGATATATTTGTATATTTCTGTATTTCCCGATGAAAATAAATATGGTGGTGTTGATGATGATGATAAAGCGAAGTGTAAAGCGCAAATGATATCTGAAGTATTCAACATAGCTGACAAGAGATCGACGACTCCGCATCCTTATGTATGGCGATTTTTCTTTGCTTGCATTCCTACATGAACCTCTGATTTTATAAGTCATGACAAACGTTCACGAGGAAACAAAAAATGCCAGAACAGCCTGATACCCAAGAAAATGCAGAAGTTCAGTGAAAGCTAAAAAGCTCTATTCCGCAAACGCGCATGACACCGCGATCTCGTCAAATTTTCCGGAGAGTGCATTTATGCCGTAAAGCGCTACGGTGCACAGCCGTGATAGATCGTGACCCATCCTTCCTTCTTCATGCAGCAGAGGTGCCCTAGCACCCACAGTGGCAACCACGGCTCCACTCTGATCTTCGGCCACTGCAAAGGCCGATGTCAGCAATATAATGCATGTTGCCACGACTTCAGCACTCGAAACGTGAAACGCCATGTGACAGGGCTCTCCTTGGTAAGTGCGAATACTGTATTGCATGTTCTGTTTCTTTCACAAAAACCGCATTTTTACAGTATAAAGACGGAAGTGCATTGAGTACGCCACACAAACCTTACAAAGCTTACCCTTACGTAACCATAGTTGTCTAACCCACCTCTTAAGGGGCGACCTCGTTTTCGTCCTGTCTTTTTATTCAGTCGCTTTCGGCTTCCTTGGCAAACAGCGACTCTCTACTAACACTGATGCTGAAAGCGTGCTTTCTGAAATTATAATTACTGATCGTAAATGCCTTTTCTACGGAGTGGCATCAGATTTTTGTGGTCTTCTACAGTATGAGCGCCGCAGCGGAGCTGTCAGTCGCTCAGGTTGTTGCACCGTATTGACTTTTTCATAACTCTCACAGAATAACAACAGTTTGTTTCCTATAGCTGCTTGTGGCAACATCATGTAAAACTTTCCGTTGATTTAACAAAACCATACCTCGCCCAGTCCACTATCGATTGTGCATCGTCCGGAAGGTTCCTTATAAAAAGTTTTAATGACCTCTCAAGGTAAACCGTAACGGCGCGCAAACGCATAGCAAACCTCGTGTTCTGTGCACATAAAGAGCGCCGCACAAGCGAAACTAGAAATCAGCTTTCAGTGCAATGTCGCTAAGTGATCAGAGAGTTTATCTGGCGTGCACAGCCTAATTACTATTAACCATATTAATCGTTAGTGGCACAGCTTGCTCCCAGGTATTTGTTCTTGTTGGATTTACTAGAAGGACATCCGAGAAGGCCACTGGCCAGGTTCAGTGAGGCCTCATACCTCAGGAACTCTACTGTCACGTAACTCTACAATCAATACGCAACAATCACTAGGTAACAATCACTAGGAGACTGAGGAGGCTGGGAGCGCATGTGAAGGTATTTAAAGAGGTTTAAAAGAACGAGAATTGAACGAGACGTTACCTGTGTTGCAAACAAATTATAGGTTAACATAGAAACTGTGACGTGAAGCCAGCTTTGGTGGGACTCAGCGCCACCTTCAGGTCACATCCGTAAATAACGGTGCTTCAACAGCAAGTCAATTAGGCTCATAATTCTCCTTATTGCAACTAGAAACCACAAGATTCCATGCCGAAAACTCACCAGGAAATGTTCGACAAGTGCATAGAAATGCAACATTTTGGAGGTGCAGAGAAATCTAGGGCTGTCTTCTCTCTTTGTCGAATGGTTTCTGATTCATGGATATGCAGGGCACCTGAAGTTAAGTGTATGACAAGCTGCATCTGGAGCGAAAAATCATTACCAAACACGCACAAAAATTAATGTTTGTCTTGATATGCAAGCTAAAAGGCCATCTTACGTAGAACTCATTGGCCGAAATGAAAAAGTAGGAAAAATATCTGAGGACGCACTTTGGAGGATTGCAGAGGCTATTTTCGTCTTTTTTTAGCCTTTGAACAAAGCTCGAATACCTAGCATACGATATGCAAATATCAAAGACATTATTACTCACCAAAAAATATGAGGCTATCAGGAAAAGCCGTAGCGATATCGCTAGCGTGTCACACACTGCAGGCGCGAAAGAGGGAAGGATGAAAAGAAAGGGAAAGGGCAGCGGCATCATAGAAAAACATCAACTTGTCACGTAGGGTGCCACCGCGGCCCGTGGCCCAGGCGCAATCTAGAAAAGTGCTTTGGCCTCGGCCACATGTACTCCTTCTTCTGTACTTTCTTGCAGAGGGAGCTACTCTCGTAATGTCTCGCGAGATGCGCATTGGAAATCGACATCAGACATGCTTCTTTCACGGACGCCAAGGCGCCTCCAATTTGAGCGATGGACACAGTGGCCAACGTCAGCATCTTCGCTGAATTGTCATAGCTTTCTTGTCTTCCATCTTTCCTAGATTTTTGTCTTCCTTCCGTTTTTCACTTCGCGCCCTCCTTATTCGTTTCTTTTTGTTTCGTTTTTTTTATTTCCCATTACTTGACTTTTTTTGCAGATTGTAGTCTTTGTTTAGTTATTTCTTTACATTCGTGCTTTTTTCATAACGCCTTTTATTTTGTTATTTTTGTTTCTTTTTGAGGGCAATCTAATCTTCTGCCTTTCCTTTTTTCATCGTGAGCTTAGTTTCTTTCAATCACTCCTGCGATTTTTTGGCTTTGGCAGGGCACGAACAGGCGTATTGCAGCAGATGAAAAGTAAAAAAAAAACACTGCAGCTTCATGTTGCCGCTATCGACTCTTCCAATCTCAAAAGAAATCAAAGCAATGTTTTGCAACATAGTGAGCACTTGTTAACGCCATGTGTACAGTGACATACCTGAAGAAAGTTTTCACAGATTTTTCAACGCAGGGCACCAGCAAGGATAAATGCAGGCACTCTGTTTTTGTTGCTCCATTAAAAAAATCAATTATTTGTTTAACTCCTGAAACTGAGCAAGGTATTCGTTGCATTTTCATGACTCGAAACATGACAGTGATGGAATCACTCCGAATAGAACGGAAAATGTTTTGATAAATTCTCCTTCAACTGAGAGAAGTAGGCAAGCAGGGTTACCAGACATAGTGCATGTATGAAGGAAACAATAAACGCCTTCTCTAACGAGCCCGACCGTCAGGTAGAGAGGATCTGGTTAGGTACCACCGGATATGGTTCGAAGCATCTAAAAAAAAAGTTTCAGTCGGAGTCAACATTGTGCAAATAACTCTCAAGGAGGAAGGGCGAATTGAAGATTCAGAAGCACAGCTCCACTTGTTGAAGTGGTTATGTGGTTTAGCTTCCACCTGTTCGAGTGCTTTAGAGCACGAAGTTAATACTTTCTTTGCAGGCGTTTCGCCCTGTGTACACTAAAAGAATTTATCGCTCCCAGTTGCACGAAAAGATGACGCCCGTACGGGCATCCTTCTCGAAGCTCTTACATCAAATTCAGGCAGGAGGGTGAGCTCTTTAACCAGAAAACCGCACTGAGTGCATGCTGTAGCAGATTTTTGTAATTTTGACAAAATCGCTAGCTTTCAGAATCTTACGCCTCACCTGTAGCGCACATTTTATTCCGCACATGGCTGCTCTTCTGCTTTGGTGTGACTCTGTAACCACGGCATAACCTGTCCTATGTCTTCTGATGAGCTGTTGTCTTGTAGTAGAACATGTTTATTCTTCTATTCGTCATGTGCCTGTCTGTCCTCTGTTATTTCACTGCAAAAAAGGCATCATTCGGTACCCGTTCCTCCCAAAGCAATGCCAGAACCTTTTTTAATGCAATAGCATCCACATCGTTTGCATCTCCGCTCTGCATCTCGCTATGAACTCCCTTGTCCATCTTACTTATCGTCATAAGGCTATATGGTGATGCACAATGGTAGCTTACGTGATGCCTATGATTTCTGGACTATTAAGTTTTAACCGAAAAAGAATGATAAATGTACACCAAACTCGATTGTCAAAATTCCGTTATAAGCAAAAAATAGTAAGTATCCTTGGCATGCATACCGCAGCTGTTTGGCAACCGAAGAGGAGTTCCCCTCAGTAAAAGGAGAAAATACACAAACTGCGGAAGCCAGGGGACTGATACGATTTTGTACAGTAGCATTAAGTAGCGCAGTTGTGTTTTGTGAGGTACTGCTGTTCTACCTTACATTCCTGTGCAGACTTGGAGGCGGGTGCTGACAATCGCCACCAAACGTGATCTGCGAGCTTACCATTGTTGGCGGTCACCAGCCGCCTAGGGCAGTTAATTGAACTCCTCCACTCAGTGTGTGTGTGTGTGTGTGTGTGTGTGTGTGTGTGTGTGTGTGTGTGTGTGTGTGTGTGTGTGTGTGTGTGTGTGTGCGCGCGTGCGTGCGTGCGTGTGCGTGTGTGTGTGTGTGTGCCCGCGTGCGTGTGTGCGTATGTGTGTGTGTGTGTGTGGCGTGCGTGCGTGCGTGCGTGCGTGCGTGTGTGCGCGTGCGCGTGCGTGTGTGTGTGTGTGTGTGTGTGTGTGTGTGTGTGTGTGTGTGTGTGTGTGTGTGTGTGTGTGTGTGTGTGTGTGTGTGTGTGTGTGTGTGTGTGTGTGTGTGTGTGTGTGTGTGTGTGTGTGTGTGTGTGTGTGTGCGTGTGTGCGTGTGTGTGCGCGCGTGCGCGCGCGCGCGCGTGCACTCATACCCATGCGCACCATAAAACTCAACTCACACAACAAATCATAACCATGCGTCACAAAAGAGTCTCGTGCTCTTTGTTGCCTCGACGTTTTAGCTGCAGTTTCATCGCTCTAGTAAACATGCATGCCCTATGATAACCGTCCGTCGCTCAACCTAGCGCGACAACCCAGCGATAACATGGAAATCTAACTTTTGAAAAGCAGCTTTCACTTTCGGGTGTATTTAAAAAACTCCATCATTTAACTTGAGTTACGTATTTCTTAATCATCAACTGCATTTGCACCTTCAAACACAAGTTTTAGTGTTTTGCTATCAATAAAGACCATTTGTGGTTTAAGAATACCGCAGGGTGACCTTTGACTGCACAGGAATGCCACATCACATCACCAGAAACAACAAAAACACAGGAATTCGCCTGCAGAAGTATTGATGGCAAATATAAGTATAAATCTGCAATTTGAAATAAACAGAGGAAGAAGTCCAGAAAGAAACAGAAAGAGAGAACAGGAAACAGAGAAAGAAGAAAAGGAAGCTGGCCGCAAAATATTAAGTCCAAAACATTCCCTTAGATTTAAAGAGGCCTACTTTCTAATGTCTGCAGCGCTTGACTAACGGTGTACTGCAAAATATTTTCTTTGTTTTTTGCCCTTCCTGTGAGAGCAGGCAGGAGTACGCAGGCGCCAGCACGGTACACTTTGGAGCCCGACTCTCTGTCATACTCCACGCGAAGCGCAGTCTTGCAACCTGGCACTGGAAGTATATGAAGAGGAAATTGAAGGCAGCAGAAAAGTGCGGAAAGATAGGAGTGAAACGCGTCTAGCGCCATCTGCTTTCAGCTCGTCAGGGAAGAAATTAAATTTTGTCCTCTCGTGGCAGAGTACATGGGTGTTCAAGGTAAGTTAGCGCACAGTTCTTCTAACCTTAGAGTGAATGCTGGCATTAAAATAAAATTCAAAAAGAAAAGACAGGGCGGAAAATTTAGTTACTCGCATGAGCACGTACCGCTCCGAGCAGAAATTAGGGCTGAGAAGGACGCGGGTACAGCCAGTCTGTTTTCTACGCTTGATTTTCTCGCTATAAAAATCTCTGAAGTTTAAGAGAGGTTGGTTAAGCAATGTCCTAAGTAAACCAAACTGTTTTCTTTTTGTTGTTGCTACCACAGGCTCTTCCAGCTTTCCGTAGTACCTGACGCGGCTGCATAATTTCGACTTTACCATGGCGTAGGCAGGAAAACTTTGCTGTTAGGCAACTTTACCTTTGGAAGCGTGCGCGTTTTTGCCCGTATTCAGATTTTCAGGCACGCATGGTACTCAGAGCTTTGTTGCCTTTTTCCTTGCGTAAACGATGCGCATGCGTGCTCGCTTGCTCAGGACGCTCGACTACTGAGTCGCAGTACCCGGGTTCGAACCCGACCACTGCAGTCGCGTTTCGATGTCTGCAAAACGCTTAAGGCGCCCGTGTCCTGTGCGATGTCAGTGAGCGTTAAAATGAACGGGTGGTCGAAATTATTCCGATGGCCTGCACTACGGCACCTCTTTTTTGCTTTCTTATTTCAATCACGCCTTCCTCCCTTCAATAACGCATAGTTGAGGCATGCACCGAGAAGTGCGACAGTTACTGCGACATTTCTATTCCTGAAAAAACAACTAAAAGAGCTACTGTTTCCGCTTTTGCACGTGCACACTCATTTGTGTAGACGCGTGCACGCGAATGCATGTAATTGACTGAACAGCTTATTTCAAAATAAAATTTTGGGGTTCGCTGTCCCTGAAGCGACACATGGATTGAGGGACGATGTAGCATATGGTTCTGGATTGATTTGCACCACAAAACCTCATTTAGCATGCAATGGCAGCGCAGATGACACAATAACTCCCCCTCCCCCTCTTCCCTTACGACATGCTTGAGTCTAACGAACTTCTAGCCTTGCTGGGAGCGTCGAACATGAATTTCTTTTATAAGCCGTGAGAGTTGCGCATGTAGCACAGATTTCTACCTGTACCAGAGAAGACGTCTAAAATCGGCCGGAGAAGCAGGTTAATGTAAGGCTTTCTCCGAGATAAACGGCGTAATATGTCGTAATCAGATTTTGGAGCCAAAAGCTCCGCCGTTCGTTTTCTCTTCGGTGACAACATTACCCAGGCAATCTTAGGCGACAATAAACATCCCGGCCAAGTGCGTGCTCTCTTTAGAGCGCGTCATTTGCCTTAACGTACTCTGCGCACTGTGAACGGGCGGCGCTCTAGTGGGTGGCGAGGGAGCGTGCTAGACACGGGGTAGAGCTGTTGCTGCAACTTTCGGCCCATGGAAGGTGAACGTGAACATGATAGCGCTATTTAATGGATGTTTTATTTCTGGAATCTTCATACCATTGCTTTTATTCTTGCTGTGGTTCTTCATTTAGTTTATCAAATATCCGTTTATCTGCGAAAATTCTCCCAAAAGTCAGCCACACAGGTACGAAGGCAGAGAGATATTTTCTCTCGATTAATATACGGATTCTATTTATTGATGAGGGGAAATTCCTCAAAATATATGAGGAGGAGGTTATTGCAAAGAAAATTCGATACCGGCCGCGGCGGCCGCATGTCGGTGGAGGGGAAATGCTAGAGGTGCGTGTACTGTGCTATTTCAGGGTACGTTAAAGAACCCAAGGTGGTCGAAATTTCCGGAGCCCTTCACTACGGCGTCCCTCATAGCCTCAGTCGCCTTGGGACGTTAAACGCCCATAAAACATGGACCAAATTTGCATACTTGACGCGGGCTCGCTCTGCGGACAACGAGTGTCTGATTGATCCATGTGAAGGTTTCCTTCGTCGTTGATGCAGTGGAGCGCCCGTTGGATTTCTTTCCTTCATTTCCGCCAAAGTCTCAGCCGACAGCTCGAGCGCACTCACATGTAAGAATGTTACCTTTTAAGGTGCGTGGCACGTCAGACCTTAATAGACTTAGAGAATGAATGCCAGACCATTAGGGCGCGTTCCCTCGTGTCATGCCAGGCAGAGCCTCTAGCCTACAATTCGTGGCGCGAACTGCAGCTTTTGCGAGTTTAATCTTTTTTGGCTGATTAATCTAAGGTGCAAGCCGGGCTGCAACCATGAAAGCTGGTAGAGGCAGAGCGCTTGGCTTTTACCTTAATCAGATTGAGCGGAAAGAAGCCTTCTAAGCGCCGTCTATATGGGCGTGATTAAGGAAATGGCATCAGGGCAGATTATGCGACCCGCACACATTTCCCATCCGGAAAGTAGAAGAATCGCCCAGCTTTAAGTAGCTGGCCCATGCTTCTCTGAGTGCTGCATTTATTGTTGTCTGGATTCTGGTGATAGCAGTCTGCTTCTGGTTGCTTCCAGAAACGAGCCGTTTTGCCTCGAAAGGCTGCAGCAGAAAATTCGACACTTTTGCTCCGCTCGTTTTGGTTTGCGTAGTACTGAGACCCATCTGGTAGAGGGTCTGAAAAAATATATTTTTCCATTGTATGCATTTGAATGGAGTTACTTAATGGAAACTATCGCCAACAAATAGACACGCCTTAAAAAAGCCCCCTTACTCAATCGTTCAAAGCCTAGCCTCTCATTCCATACCCGGTGCGGCGGTCGCATTTCGATGGAGGCGAAATGCTAGAGACCCGTGTACCATGCGATGTCAGTGACCGTTAAAGAGCCCCAAGTGGTCGAAAGTATCCGGAGCCCTCCACTTCAGCGTCTTTCATAGCCTGAGTCGCTTTGAGACGTTAAACTAAAAAAAAAATTCGAGACCACTGCGGTAGCCTGCATTGCAGTAATGCGAAAGCATTGACGCCTCCTCGGCACTTGTCCCCTCTATTTGCTCCTCTTTGTCTCTATTGCCCCTGTTTGTCTGAGAATTTGTGCAATCCGTCTAATTCCCGCCACGCTTCATTCCAAACTTTCAAATTTGTCGTCGCGCGTTGGCTCTACCCACACTTCCAGTCGTGTGGTACTACACTTCCGGTGTAACAAACTTGGCGCCACTTTTGCCCTGGCCACGGCGATGTTTTGCACATTTTTGGGTCTAATTAATAATTATTCATCCGATTGTCACCCAATTTTTTGCGCCGCATCCTCACATCATTCTCCTTCGATTATATTCACGTTTTAGGCGATCTCTCTTTCTAGTTACCCACATTGGCTGCGGACACGTTTTAAAGACGCAAAACTGCCGACATAGACCAGTAAAGCTTTCGCTTTGATAAACGACAAACATTTAATTTGTCGGTCAAGCCAATGAAAGAAAGAAAAATTCATCAAATATTGCGCTTCTAGCTGGACAACTCATTTCAAGGGCTTCCTCCGGTCGGCTCTAGAGCAACGTGGTTTTCAGGGCGCTTTTCCGGGTTTTGCGGCGTGCTTAGCATAGCACGAAGGGGAAACGAGGAGCAGAGGAGTGTGGCCCCACTTGCCTCTCTACGTATTTGTAGCGGCCTGTGCTGGCAGTAGCTTGACCTAGTACTTTAGCTGTTCGCTCTTCTGGCATAGGGGATTTAACACATTGTCAGAGTGGACGGTGCACTTAGCACCGCAAATAGAAAGAGCCAGGTGAGCTGTGCGGCTAATGAGGCCAATAGGGTAACGGCCGTGGCTCCCGTTGCTGCGCTCATTTAGTCGCATTTACAGTAAGACTATCCTAGATTCTCGATAATGATGTTGGCGCATAATGTCCTTACTCTATGTGCCATAAAACCCAACACAACACACCACTCTTGAAGTTTCTCACTGGATCATTATACAGGCGTTGTAAACGGTGGTTTGATTTCCACCTGAAGCTTACAGCAACAAGTAGGACTCTTTATAGACTGTATATTATTTCAAGACAAATCGTTTCGCCAGTTGTAATCGAACTGAATAAAAAAGTTTATTCATTGTAAGCCTATCAGCGGCATTTGGCTTGTGGCATAAGCTCGGGCATTTGTGCAACTTCACGACTGCGGCTTAGGCAGATGCTGATTTGGCTGCCTTCGACCCTAATAAATCGCATTGCTTGGGCCTTCCAAAATCAAGTAAGCGTGCTTCATTAGGAGACGTGCGACAGCCATGCTCTCTCGTGTGGTAGGAAACGCCAGGTCGTTATACATTGGCGGGCGGTTGGCAATGAGAAGATGTGTGTGCTAACCTGTGTTGATTTCGAATACACCTGGCGCTCTGTGACAGCATCCGTAGTGATCGAAGAACTACGGGAGCGACCGCGCATCGCCTTGTAGGACACGTTTAGAAACATACTACGTCATAAAGTTGGTGGTATGGCAGTGATTTCTGCTAGGCGCGGACCAAAGCCTTTCTAAACCTTCAGCGTGGGGAAAGGCACTGTGCCTGCTCCACAAAAGATTCCTCCCATTCTAGAAAGAGGTTCTGAAAAATCATGGTGCACAGATTGTTTTACAGAAACGAGCCGATAGGGTTTGAATTAAGTAGGCAAAGCAGCGTCACAAAAGAAGAACAGCGGAAGAGTAAAAGCAATTGAAGAGCCATAAGTTATATGGTTGGCCTCACAGAACGCTGCCTGGTTGTTTGCTGGAGACACCAAACGAACATTTCACACTCAGATATCTGCTGCCACGTTTGGGCCCACTGCAGAGCACGTCACCGTCAACCTTTATGAGATCCAGCCCTTATGCTGTACGAATACCACAATACACTATAGCACGAAAGAATGAAGATTTTCTATATTGTGAAGTCTTCAGGCAGGCGTAATATTTCTCTGCAGTGCCGATATCAATTTCGAGCAATAACTTACTTGAGAGTGGGCTAAAAGCTCTCCATTTCTCTCGGGGTCAGCTTGCACTGCGTAGTTTATTTTCCTTTCAATTCGTTTTTTTTTTGTTCGTGTTCGAATCTTCCGCATTTGGAGCTCAATTTTTATGCATGAAGTGCTCCTTATGAAGATGCGTTTAGCTGTGTGGTGGTAGTGTTGTCTATGCCTATCTTTCATAACTCTTTTTGTCACTGCACCCATCTCAGAAAGTACTTTAGTTTCTTCCAATACTGCACACAGTGTTTTGGGTTACATAACCGAAAGGTATTTCACTCAGTGTCAGAGATTTTGTTGCCTACCGCCGTTATCGATTATACCAGTACTTGACATTTTTCTCTTTTTTGGAGATTTTGCTTTTGTGGCGTATAGTACAGTTGAAGCTTCTTATAACGGATTTGAATGGGTCCGGTGATCCCTTCGTTAGAGGCGTAGCTGCGATATAGCCCGTGCTGACCGAGCTTCCGAAGGGAATCGTCATTACTTCGTTATATCCATTATTTCATTGTAGGCCGTTTCCTTATTGCGAGGTTCGACTGTATTGCCTCGTTGTTCTATAAAAGAGACGAAAACGAGTTAGACCCAGGAGCCATGTATTCACCATTCTTCTGCCGCTCTTCGCGAATGAAACGCCACCATGTAAGACCACAACTCACATCCAGTCTTTTCTGTTTTCCCGGCATAAGGGATTGTGCTTGTATATCTTGCTCAAAGTATATGGCGATGTATTTTTAGTTTATAGTTGTGCGTTTTATCAAAGACGTCTTCTTATTGAATTTAGCCCAGGAATGAAGATGAAAAAAAAGTATTTGCAGTGTTCTCGATTTAGATTTCGGTTCACCTTTCCAATGAGCCGCAAAATTTAAACAAGCGTCGTAAAATAAACGTCGAGACAGAATGAAAATCGAATAAAACGCGAACTCAGACATGCCTTCCTGCATGAAAATCTCCTCATTCCAGGAGTAAAGTTCGGCATGAGATTTATGCGGGCCCCAGACGTTCCTTCATCTAAGACGCGTGGTGCTGCTGTCTCGGAGATTCAGATATTTTCTTGCTCTACCCCCCGTCGCAGCTTGGCGTTGTGCGGCTTGCTCTCTCAGAGGTATGTATTAGGGATGCGCATATGTATATGTGGGCGTCTGCGCCTGTTCCACCATCTCCAGCGCTAGTGTCGTGTTTACTTTTTGGCAGTCTTCCCGGCACTCTTCCCTTTCATCCTATTCTCTCCAGAACTTGGCCGCCGCCTGCCTTGCGTCGCCGAAGTCTTCCTTCGCACGAGCCCTTGTCCGTTTCGATTCGCGTCTGACCTTTCTTGGGAAGTGCCAGAGAGCAAAGTTTTCGTCCCGCCTGTGTACCAATGTAGAGGAAGATCGGTGGTCGCGACTGTGGGTGCAGGCTTTCATCTCCTAGATGTTTTTGGTTACTTATTTTTACTTTCTTTTTGAATTCAATAACTCAGAAGCCTGACATTCCTCTCTAGCGATCAGCAGTGTGCTGTGTTTGATGCCTGTAAGTTTTGCCGCAAAAAGTTGTAGTAGAGAGTCGCATCACGAAATCCTTTTTGCAATCTCTGAGTTTGTTGTTTTCTTGTCTTTCGCCCCCTCATTTTATCTGTTTTTTTTTTTGCTTCAATGCGCTTCTGAGTGCTTCCTTGAATTCAAAGGGAACCGCACAAGATTGAGTATGGGATCGATAACCGCGTGGTCCACTTTATATGAGATCGTGAAAAAACCTTCAGTCATCAATTCACTTCGAATGCATGGACCTAACTTCTAAAAAAACCCACTCGAGGCTATGCAACGAGGATGACTGGTCGTCCTTCCAGTACTTCCGCCGAGAAAAAAGCTGTTTATCTCTGCAATACATGCATTATTTCATAATCTTTCGAAACTAGCGTTCCTAATAATAATATTAATAATTGGTTTTGGGGGAAGGAAATGGCGCAGTATCTGTCTCATATATCGTTGGACACCTGAACCGCACCGTAAGGGAAGGCATAAAGGAGGGAGTGAAAGAAGAAAGAGGTGCCGTAGTGGAGGGCTCCGGAATAATTTCGACCACATGGGGATCTTTAACGTGCACTGACATTGCACAGCACACGGGCGCCTTAGCGTTTTGCCTCCATAAAAACGCAGCCGCCGCGGTCGGGATCGAACCCGGGTACTTCGGATCAGTAGTTGAGCGCATTAACCACTGAGCCACCGTGGCGGGTAGCGTTTCTAGCAAGAACACTAATTTTAGGGCTTCAGTCAGCCGCACTTTAAATTAATTACTAATGTTTTCAAGTAAAAAAAGTCTGCTCACAGCAGCTATGGTAGCAGCCGTAATGGCTCAAATAGAATTTACAAAGATGAAATTTTTAACATCGAAGAATCATACGCACTTGCCGCGGTGGCTCAGTGGTTAGGGCGCTCTACTACTGATCCGGAATACCCGGGTTCGAACCCGACCGCGGCGGCTGCGTTTTTATAGAGGAAAAATGCTAAGGCGCCCGTGTGCTGTGCAATGTCAGTGCACGTTAAAGATCCCCTGGTGGTCTAAATTATTCCGGAGCCCTCCACGACGGCACCTATTTCTTCCTTTCTTCTTTCAATCTCTCCTTTATTCGTTCTCTTTCGGCGCGGTTTAGGTGTCCGCCAATATATGAGACAAATACTTCGCCATTTCCTTTCCACAAAAACCAATTATTATTATTATTATTAAGAATGCTACGCCTGCTCTATTTCGCGCCATAAGTGCACTTGCTGAAAGTATTTGCCGCAGTTTACTCAGGAAGATTCTGGCATTGCCTGTGTGAGTGATTTGTCGTAAATTTTTTTTGCGCCAATAATGTTCTAAAGATAGTTTGATTCTAACGCGTATACCTTCCATATATCGTGTTTGACTTTTACTAAGTTCCATCAGCATGATCATAATTTTTTGCAATCTGTGCATTGGGATCTTTCGCAGTTTATTAAATAATGAAAGGCTGCAGAGCGTAGCCTTCACAAAGGCTTTCGTGCTATGAATCACAGTCCTGAAACGCACTACTGGTATAGTCGCGGACAGAAATTTAAGCAAAGCGCGAAATGTTAGGTACTTTCCGCCTACAGATAATCTATGTTTCATAGGGGTTCTCCGATTTCATTTCTCTGCAGCCAACTGCAGACTTACCTTGATTCAGACCCAATATTCTCAATGAAGGCTTATTTTTTTCTCTCAGTGATGCCAAGTATTAACCCTATTTTCAGCATGGTAGATAAGATTCCTAAAACAGAGACAAGAAATTAATCTGGCGATTGACTGCTTTGCGAAGCCGGAAAAACAGGCTAATGAAATCAAAAGCTCACTTAAATCTGCTATCGAGGTACAATAACACGCAAAACGCATGAACTTATTTCCCAAGGGAAAATTACCTCCATGACGTTGCCCACAACTACCCACATAGCATTGTTCGTTGCTTCCAAGCATTTCTTGATTGGTGTTCCTTTTTCCTAAGCGTTGTTGCCTAATACTGGGCTTTTCGTTCCCTTCATCGCATTATGGCGTTCGTTTAGCCCTGGCACTCGCATTGTTTCAGCATAATTAATGAAGCGTTGTGACACCAAGCATTCCAAATTTCCCACGTGCTCCGAAACTTCTATGCGAAAACACAACTGCTCCTACAGTGCTTAAGCATCGTATGCTGTCTAACTGCCGAAAGTGAGAAGCGTTTGAATACAGACAGCACAGTTTCTCCAAGTCACCAAATTACAGACTGTAATTTGGCTGCCCTGAAGACTGCTCTGAGCGTTAGGGACTGATCATGTCTCTGAATTTATTTTTTCTGTTCGGACTGGGCACTGCGGCTTCCTTTACTGCACAGTCGAGCAACAGCTCCTGAGGAAATAGTTTGGGCGCAGGTAAATATAGATAACCGCCGCAGAGAATGTACCATGCACAGTTTACCCTCATAGCCTAAGTTTTGCGGCATTGCTTTGATAGAGCAGGGTACAAAAATATCGCGTCAATAAACAGACGCCTAAATGGAGGCTTATACTTCAGCGTGTGCCAGCTGCTAGTTAAGAGGCTTTATATCTTTATTAAACTACGATAACATTCATGAGCTCATCTATGAACTATGGTTGTCAAGAAGCATTCGATTACAATTCTAGATTGGTTGCCAGCACTCGTTATTATGCTTTCTACTTTGAAGAAAACGATATTGCGTTTCTCTTTGCACAGGTAACTGTTCAGGCCAAGGTGGAGGAAAAGGTGAGACGTAAAATGCTGCCCTCTGCTATGGGTTTCAAGGTTTTGTGCTTTTCTTCTTTTTTTACGTTTTCGCTACCTGATACTTGATTCGAATAAATTTCCTCAGCCGCCAACCTCGCCAGTTTGTGTCAGCGCATTCTTGTACCTTTTGTATGTACTGTCCTAAAGAGCCTGTTAGTTTCACGCGCCTAGTGTTTTGACATGACAAACCTGCCTGTTGACAGGATCACTCAAGCTTGGAGCGGACGATGCGCCATTCGCGTCATACACCGGGAACACGTGTTCGTAACTCGCGCCACGCTTCAGCCTTCACCAGAACAGGTTTTCCAAAGAGCATGACCGTCAAGCCGCGTGACACATTAGAGAGTTTTAGTTTCACGTACGTACAGATGTCACGTACGCAAACGTGAGAAGTCTACGTAGCATACGCGCATGTAGTTCCAAACCCTTTTAGTTGCACGTACGCGACAGACGCCGCGCGTTCTTCTACTGACAGATGAAGACACTGCTGTAGCCACTCTAAGACAAGACTAGTCAAAGCCAAGCCAGTCGAACTGCGTCGGAGCGCTGCTTCGTCAGGCTTAATAGCTCGGAAATCACCCCTATATCTGAAAAACAAAATCTATTTGTCGCTTGAAACATTATGCGAGGGTAAGGATGGGCAAATCGATGGCGAATGCAGCAGTTTAGAACACAATATCGCGTCGAGGGATTAGCGACGAAGCTGTTATCGCGGTGAAACGGGTGGGCAGGGCGCTGCCATGTTTGTCAACGCTACGTACGCAAGCAACACAAAGACCGTAACGTAAGAAACCGAATCTCACGTACGTCCGTAAATCTCACGCAGACCCTTTGCGTTCTGCGCATGCACACCGGTCACCTGTAAGAGCTCTAGGTACGTGAAGCCTCTACGTACGTGAAACTAGAACTCTCTACTATGAGGTACGCACGAGCACAAATCTGCACGGCCGATGCAAAGTCATTTGCAGAGACTGCCGTAGCATCGAAAACGGGGAGTCAGTTGTCAACCCGCTTCGTGAAACATTACCGTCTCTCATCTCTTTACGGCCGAATTCTCCGGTACAAACGAGGCAGATCACCTCGTATGTAAAAAAAAAAAAACGCGAAGCAAGGTGACGGAAAACGGCGAAGTCTGAGTCCGAGTGCCCTATTTCCACTAAGCGGAGCCACAGTCTTGTCTCAGACCTCTATTATTCTTTAATGTCGTGTGCACTCCGGTTTATTTTTGAAATTTATTGAAAGCATTAGTTTCCTCACGACGAAAGCCACAGTATTCAAGCGATAGAGGACTATTATTTTCCGACACCTCCGGACTTAAGTGCTCGTTTTTCGAAAGACACAAGCGGTTATTACGGCCTGATATCGTCGAGCATAATCGAGAGTGGCATAGCTGGAGTCCACAACACAGGGATTCAAGCCAAAGGCTGAGAACCACATAAGGATAGAAACAGCGCATGCAGAATGATTCGTGACCTGGATATTTTCTTGCGTGCTAACGTTGGGAACCACTGAGCACATCACTGTGGCTGGCAGCCATGCGGAGTACCAACCCAACGACTTCTAAAAGCCGGTATTTATGTACGATAAACCATCGCCCTCCTCCCCATCCTCCTCAAAGCGACTGTTTTGAGAGCGTCTGAATACTTTGTAGAGTGTTATACACTGGTGCTCCCCCGGCTGACAGCGCCATCCACACTTAATCCGTGTTACAGCGAGCGCCTTAAGGACGAGCGACGTGTTGAGGGCTATAAAGACACTGTTTAACTCAAATACGTGAAGTTTTTTTTTGTGACAATAGGAATGTTTATGCGATCGCAGTAGAAGAAAGGGGGAGCGTCGTAGCTTTGAGTCAGCAGTGTGAGTAAAAAAAAATTTTTGACGTCCCCTCAGGCAAAACAACTTTACCGCTCAAAAGCCTATGCGTTACCAACACCAAAGGCACAGAACAGCTTTTCCGCTCAGATTTCTATGCGTCACCAACACCAAAGAGACGAGTTGGTCCTTTTCGCGGCTGCAAGCGAACGATAAGGCATTCATCCCTCTCGCGGGCGGGAAGTGAATGCCATGGTGATTTCTTGACAGGATACCAGGAAGTATAGTTGCGCCGACATGCAGCGCTCTTTCAGTGCTGAACCATGACTCGCTCGACGTGTTTTGGTATGCGATTCTGAGCTCATTCTCAGTGCGCTTCTGATAAAGCCACATAACTTTCTCGATGAGTACAAAACTGACAACCGAAAGAAGAACGAATAAATGCAAAAAGTTGTGAAGGTGACGACAAGAACAAAGTGAAAAAAAAAAGTGGCTTTTGATATCTGTATTGGTAAGTATGCATGAATCATCACTTGTCCTAAGAGAAGAAGTTATTGTATTTAAAATCAAACATTGATCTTTATGAGCCAACCCGTACTTCGTTAGACCAATGTGGACCACAAAAACCTGCCAGGTAAATTTCGCATATAAGCTGTTTGTTCGCGTATGCGTTTTGTTGATGTGCGTTGTCACGGCGGAATTTTTAGAAACCCGGTAACTGCATAGTATTCTCCGATTTAACTATGCGCCGTGATTCGTTCGATGAAACGTGTGATAATATATTACACCACTGAGCACATGGGAGGATCAGGGTGTTATTATTAAATATTTAAGTTAAGAAAAATAGTACCGGTATTTGGACAAAAACAGATAATATTGATTGCCGGTATTAAAAGTTTATGCAAATAAATTATAAAACGTGGAATCTTCTGTTGGACTGTTGAATGGCAGAAAACGCCTTCAGGACGCTTAGTAACTGCAATATCCAAGGCCACAAAATTAGTTTCTTTGGCGGAAACCATGACCCTATGAAGTAAGAAACCTGACAGAATCGTTTTGTTCCTCCAATAGAAATCGTCGACTTATCAGTCACAAGTGTAACTTCATTCCCTATTGTAAACAGCCGTTAAATTCATAAATATTGTCATCATTATCTTTATCAGCGGGCTACGCCCACTGCAGGACAAAAGCCTCTCCCATATCTCTCCAATTAACCTTGTCTTGTGGCAGACCGTGCCACCTTATCTCCGCAAGCTGATTAATATCATCCGCTCACCTAACTTACTGCTGCCTTCTGCTACGCCTGACTTATCTTGCCATTCAATCCGTTACCTATAAGGACCATCGGTTATCTTGCCTTCTCACAACATGCCATGCCCGAGCCATTATTCTTTGATTTCGCCTAGTATACCATTAACACGCGTTTGTTCCCTCACCTACTCTCCCCTCTTTCTGTCTCTTAGCGTTACACCGATCATTTTTATTTCCGTAGCTCGCTACGCAGTCCTTCAGTTGAACCCCTTTTGCTAACCTCCACGTTTCTGCCCCGTAGGTAAGTACCGGTAAGATACAGCTGATGTATACCTTTCTCTTGAGGAGTATTGTTTAACTATCATTCATGATCTGACAGAACCTGCTACACGCGCTCCACCCCACTCTTACTCTTTTATTTACCTCACTCTTGTGATCCGGATCGGCGGTCACTGCCTGCCCTAAGTAGACGTATTCCCTTGCCATTCTCAGCACCTCGTTACCAATTTCTAACTGCTGTTTCCTTCTGAGAATGAACATAACTCTCTATTTGTACATGTTGCGTCTTAAGTCTGCTTAAGTGAGTGTTAATTCGAATACGGGTCCAAAAAACGCTTTTTGTTAGAGGCGCAGTCCACCTTTGGTCTAAGTATCTCGCAGGCTCTGCCCTAAGAAAAATTGGTCACTGCAGTTGAGGTGGGATTGAAACACACTTTTTGACTACGCCCGTATATGCCAGGATCCAGCCGCCCACTCAAAGTCTACTAAATAGAAATTTTTGCTTATCTGCGACATGCTGAATTATAACATTTAGCCGCGCAAACACAGATTTGATATTGACTTATAATGCGAACACATTAGGTAGCATAGTCTAGAGGTACATAATTTTTGCTTTCATTCCTTCATAATTGAGCCATTGCAGAATTACCAAGGCAACAGAATTGCGTCAGCATGGCAAAACGTGGGCAGTCTCTGCAGGCAGCCATGTTTAGTATGCATAACGTCTGTATCCCCAACGCTCAAACCGTGCAGCATCGCCCGTGAACTCCTCAGAAATTCTTGCGCTCCTTTCCCCAGACGCAGCCATTGTTAAACTTGTGCCCCGGAAGTGCAGTGACCGCGCAGCCGCTGGCAAACAGTCGGCCGCCTATCTCCTACTCTTAGTGGCCGTATTCCACACACGAATTAAGCATGAACACGAAATTTGTATGACGGGCGGCAATGTCGACATAGCGACTTCGATATGCCGGCAGGCTGATTAAATTTGCCAGAGGGTATAGAAGACGCTTCAAACGAGTCCCCGCACAGGCTCGTGGCCCGCCTTCAAACGTTTCTATATATTTTGTGCCTAAGGCGTTTGGGCCCAATAAGATTTCATAATCTAAACTTGCCTGGGCTTCGGGTCCTCCTTCCGAAATAAATTTATTCTTTCATTCTAAGTCGGAGATTGGGCATGCGTCCTTTGGTTTCAGGAGCCACGTTCATCGACTTCACTGCGCCATGCACAATGCGTTGCAGAAACCTACGTTTTGTTGCTCCCAATCTGGTATTAAAGGTTCAGTGGGCATGATAATTCCAGAACAGAGGGAGGTATGCTAGTTATTCTTAGCTGTGGATGGGATGCTCATACGATCTGCGGTGAAAATTCGTCCCCAGGCTTTTGAAGATTGCTATGACACATGATAATTCCAGAACAGAGGGAGGTATGCAAGTTATTCTTAGCTGTAGATGGGATGCTCATACGATCTGCGGTGAAAATTCGTCCCCAGGATTTTGAAGATTGCTATGACACTAGTTTGTCCCACGTAGAGTTAGGATAAAACAGCAAGTGACATAAACTACGAAGCTACCTGCACCAGAAGCAGTCACTGTTGATCTAAGCACCTCTGGTAGCAGACGCACTGTATCCGAGCAGAAGGAGATACTTTATCACCTTCTATTTATCATGTTTTTTGCAATAATAAGGATGCCAACAGCATGATCATACGCTTAGGTTTAACTTCGCTCGAGTCTATAGTTTCTTAAAGCTTTTCTCGTTTCTTCAAAACACCTTCAGTTTAGCAGCACTAAAGCGCGCGTACTAATAGGAACTCGAGGTTGTACACGCCTTCTAGCAAGACAACTTCTGGAATATATCCGGTTCTTTGGACGATAGTACGTCCTGCATTGGCTTTCGATTGTGTGAAAGGAAATGTCTGAGATTTTTTTTTTTTTTTGCTTCATGTGGCACAATCCCTGCTGAAACCAAAAAGGGTATTGATACTTTTTTGTACACGGTGTATGTGTGGACAACACAGATACTTTTTCTGCTTGCAACCGTGAATACAGTTATTGCGATCAAAGAGTAAAGGTTAAACCTCTTCTCATTTAGTGGGCTAAAATTGGATGCCTTGCGAGCAAAAAAGCCATCTTGTTTGCGGTTGAACCGCGAGTTGCCAGGTGTCACGTGCCCCGGTCGGCAGATGTGTTGCGCAGAACTAGTGAGGCTACTAGCGAAAAAGCCGTTGTGTGTCTTCGTGAATTCTTTACCTGCCAATTTCCACCTGCAACGGATTGCAGGTGGCAAAGTGGAGAGATGAGCTTTCTCTTTTTTCAGAGAAGAGAGAAATGCAAGTGTGAGATGGGAGACGAAGACAGGATGACAGGCGACTAGTTAGGGGGACAAATGCGCAGAGAGGGATATACCCTTTCCTTTTCGAGCGCTAGCACTGGGTGGATCATTAGCTATAAAATCGTTATGCGTACTGGTGTAGCCTGGTGGCACCCTGGTAAATAATAATTGTTTTTTAGGGAAAGGAAATGGCACAGTTTCTGTCTCATATATCGTTGGATGCCTGAACCGCGCCGTAAGGGAAGGGATAAAGGAGGGAGTGAAAGAACAAAGGAAGAAAGAGGTGACCCTAGTGGAGGGCTCCGGAATAATTTCGACCACCTGGGGATCTTTAACGTGCACTGACATCGCACAGCACACGGGCGCCTTAGCGTTTTTCCTCCATAAAAACGCAGCCGCCGCGGTCGGGTTCGAACCCGGGAACTCCGGATCAGTAGTCGAGCGCCCTAACCACTGAGCCACCGCGGCGGGTCTCTGGTAAAGCGGTAAAACCGTTTTCGCGGCAGCTGCAGCCTCGTGGAAAGCACGAAATCCGTTCCTTTAAAGCCATCTTTGTTTTGTTGCTATAGCTATATAACGGTAGCATTTCGAGCCTTCAGCGTGGCGACGCCGTGGTAGTGGCGGCGCCGCCCCGCTGTCACGTGGTTTGTCAGGTGGTGCGGTGTAGCTGCCGGCGGTGCGGCGCCGCGGCTGATCACGTGGTTCGTTACCTGGTTGGTCACGTGACCAGCCACGTGGTGAGGAGCAGCTGCTGTTGCCAGCGGCGCGGCGCGCCTTCGAAATCGAGCTGCCACAGCTGTGCGCATGCGCCATATGGGATCCAATCCCAAAAACGCGTGTGAATGGCATTCTAGTCGAAATCAAGAAGGAAATGGGCTTGGCCAGGGCATGTAATGCGAAAGCAAGATAACCGCTGGTCTTTAAGGGTAACGGAGTGGAGGAGTGGATTACATGAGAAGGCAAGCCTAGAGAGACATGGGAGACTGACATCGCACAATACACGGGCCTCTAGAATTTCGCCTCCATCGAAATTCGACCGCCGCGACCGGGATCGAACCCGCGTCTTTCGGGCCAGCAGCCGAGCGCCATAACCACTCAGCCACCCCGGCGGGCTCGACTACACTTTCATCGCCCGCATTAAATTCGGGAAAAAATGCGCCCAATCGTGAAAGGCTACTAAAAAATTATATTCTTAGAATATGAATACGTCAGTTTTATCGATGCCAAGAATTTCTCCATTTCTTTTAAGCCGTTTTATTAGAAGAGGCCTTCTCAAAAAAACATCCAATGTCTTTTGGCTTCCTTCGTTTCCTCTCTTACTTGCTTTGGTTTCTTGTTCCTAATAAAAAACATCATTCGTTATCATCCGGAATCACGGTAAAAGTTCAGAACAAGCAAACAATTAATAGATGGATAGAATAGCTGGTAACCCAAGATGGCGGGCGGATGGCTTTTTACGCTGCCAGCCACCTTCCAGGACGTTCCCGTGGCAGCCAGCCGCCAGGCGGAATTTCGCTCTTCTAATTTGGCAACCTGCAGCGCCTGCAACCTCGTTTCCGGGGAATAAGACGACGTGAAATGTAGTGACGGGCGTCTTTGAGCTGCATCCAAAATATTCTAGTAGATCGTCGTAGGCAGTTTCGCCAAACAGCATTATACATGCCATCTTTTAGTGCTGTAGTAGACGTCACCTTTATTTCGAGAGAAGGATAAAAATTATTCATGTTGGGATATCATCACTATTCCTGTTAGCAGTGAGCGCCTTAACACTGGCTCGTATCCGTACTGCGCAGCCATGACTTCATCCTATTTACTTGCGCGGTGCTGTTCCTTCCGCATAGCGACGCATTCCGGAAGTTCTTCGGTGCAAAACACAAGTTTTCTAGCTCCAAACTGGAGACCTAAGGGTGCTCGCTAATGAAAGTTGCCAGACGTCAAGCCCGAGCGACATTTTTTTGTAGACGCAATGGCACGTTTTTTCAGCCAGGGAATGGCATCCAGACATTGTGTCCGTGAAGGATGAGACCGGGGCTGGCTGCAGTCAAAGAGGCCGGTTGGAATTCGTTTACAGGAAACCGCCTTCCTGGCATCCTCCTGCGGATGCCCGAGGAATTCCCGCCTCTCGGGCTAACCATCCCTCTTTGGCCACACTGTAGCTTCCTGCCTGTCCGGCTTGTTTTCGTCACGATCTTCGAAGGAGGCCATGGCGCTTTCTGTGAATGAAGGGTCGCTTTCGTGTGAAAATGTACATGAAACCCACAGTGTCGGTTTTTCTGGAATCGTAAACCTCTTCTGCGAAGTTTCGAGGTACAACACAGTATATGAACACAAAAGAAAACAAGACAGTTTTCACTACTTTCGTTCTTTTTGCCAAATAAAAAAATTAATATTTCTCTCAAGGCTACAAGATTCTCGACCTGAGCATTTTAATCACTCGCGGCACTTATGTACCCTCGAGGAGGAAACAGGTTCACTTTTACTGAGAGCGCCACTATTTATGAAAGCAGTAGTCTGTTCCTTATCTTTCAAAATTGTGCTTATGCTTCTTTTTTTATATGCTAAGGATAGATATATGTTTCTTTCCATTCTTTTTATTCCTAAGAACGATGATATTCTTTTGCACAACGCTTGGCTCAGCAAAGCATGGTAACCAGGAGTTGCGAAATAAAAAGAGACACCTGCGAATGTCATGATCAGCACATGACCAGCCTGTGGAATAGTAGCTGAATGGCCTCGTGAGCTTTTGAAGAAGTCCTCACAGAGCCGTAGACGACCCAGGTTTGTGGAGCAAACAAAAAGTGGTTGATGAATAAACACCACGAAACCTCATAAATGGGCCGCATAAAACCAAGTAATGCTGGCGCCACACTGCATGCGCCCCTTCTCAGATTGTGCGGCACAGTAATCGCATTAAGATAGCGATGATTAGGCAACGCGCAAGGAGACGATCGCACATATATCCGCAAAAGAAAAAGAAAACGTTAAATCCACAATCATTCTCAAAACAGCGGCTGTGGCATTTTTTGTTCGGTGCTAAACGAACACGGCGAATTTTCAGCCTGCAAGGTTCACAGGGAATCTCTATTCCCTGCTGTTTTTTAAGCAAATGCCCTAAGAATTAAACTGCTGCTCACATGAACTGCAATAGTGTTAGAATGATGAAACTCGCGGTAATAATATGTAAGTTGGCCATTTCGCACAACTTACAGTTTCAACCCTGATGCTTCTAATAGGATATATAAATATACGTTTCTGACACGTCTTGAAAAAAAAACAAATCCGGGCTTTCCGTCTGTTTAACATTTTAACTTTCAAAGTGCAGCACTAATATATCACGCTGGCGCGCAACTGCCCATTTGTCACAGCGTTTGCATGACCGCAACTGTTTTCTTGTTTTTGACACGGAAACAAATTTTCCCTCATTAAAAAGATAAAATAATTTCCGCTTCATCTCTATGCGTTGTTAACAGCAACATTTTTAGATACAAGTGGTGTAAGCCAGGAGGGTAGTTCATAAAACAGTACTGTTGTTCGAGTTGAAAGCTGGCCGTGAGAGTTTCTAGAAGGTTTCAGCACCAAAACAGTGCTGCATGAGAAATTCAGCGGCCAGAAAATAGTGATTGTCTTAGCTAAGCGGCAGACATACGAGGGAAAGAGTTACGTTCCATGAAAATTGGTTTTTGGCGAAAGTGAATGGCGCAGTATCTATCTCACATATCGTTGGATACCTGAACCGGGCCGTAAGGGAAGGGATAAAGTAGAGGCTAAGAGATGAAAGGAAGAAAGAAGTGCTGTAATGGAGGGCTCCAGAATAATTTCGACCACCTGGGGAAATTATTTCGGAGCCCTCCACTATGGCACCTCTTTCTTCGCTTAACTTTTCTTTACTTTTTTTTTTTACTTTCCATAGAGATTAATTTACGGCTGTAAAGATTTTCACCAGAATTTTAACTGGATCCAAATTTTCATGATGCAATGAACTGCTGTATTTTCGAAGTTCAGAAGAAATCTCAAGGACACTCAAATAAAGACGCGCATCTCCCATTTTTCTATTCACTCACTCGCAATATTTCCTTTTATTACCAATGCGAATCATTCTTCGTGCTGACGTTGATAAAATTAACATCCGGACCGAAGCTGACATGTAATCATCGAGGTTTCACAGATGCGCTCACCGAAATAGGCTATTCTAAACAGGTCTTAATGAAGTGCGAGTAGTTTTATTTTCAGCTTGATTACGGCCTGCACAGATTGCCGACACGCCACCATTGTGTTTTCAGACGCTACGATTAAGCTTTGTTCCGATTTATATTCTACAGATCAAATATAGAAAAGAGAATGTTTCGCTCAAGAAATTATCTTGGCTTTCGGAAAAACCAATTAGGCAGATGAATCTGTATTTAAGGCATGGCAGCAATAAGGGAAATTTAAGAAGTAAATTAAACATAGTGCTCTCTTGAGCTGAAATGTTTACAACAGTCTGATTTTTCCAATTATGACTGCTAAAACATAACATAAGGCACAAGGTTACCAAAAAAAAGATTGTTGTTGATTTCTACAGAAAAAGCGAAATAGATCTTCAAGCTGACTTAGCTTCTTTATTTAAGCCATTCTAACAAAGAATATAGCGCTAAGCTTAATTTCAAACGTTCCAGGCTCCCCAGTGGACGAGCATGCTCATCGGGCTATATGCATGCTCATCGGGCTAATCGGTATCATTGGACGAGCATGCTCATCGACTAATACTTGTCGGTGCCCACATTTCCTATAGCAGTAACGAAAAATTAACCTTTTTGTTTGAAATCAACAGAACAAGCGGTTTTCTTTCTGATCCGACTAACTTTGAGCAATTGTATGAGCAAGCAAGACTGCATCGGGTTTGTTATCCTGGAAGAAACCAGGTTGAATAAAAAATATAACGAAAATTGCTAAAATGCACGAAACAAAATAACCTGTTAAAAACTTTTAACCAGCCCTTATGTTGGTGCTTTGTTTAAAAACTGGCTCTAGAAAGCGATGAAATGCAATGCCAATCTCATTAGGCTTGGTCTGCTAAAAGAGGCAAATCAAGAGATAATTTAGCATAATTTTTAAGGAGCCGCTGCCACTGTGCTTTCTAAAAAAATGGCTGAAAAAACCAATGAAATACAGTTCCCACTTCCTTCAGCCGAATCATCACGCAGCGAGCTATAGCGATGAAGTTCACGCGGTGAACCAGACAAAGGCCACCAGGGGTTCGTCGGCTTCAGTACCCAGTTTGTGCTTTGTAAATAATCTACACTTGTAAATAATCGCAAGCAGAATACTTATTGGTTATTTATATATCTTCATCTCCTCATCTTGGCGCCGCGGTGGCTCAGTGGTTACGGTGCTCGGGTTCGATCCCGGCCGCGGCGGCCGAATTTCGATAGAGAATTTCGAATTTCTATTCTACAGGCCCGTGTATTGTGCGATGTCAGTGCACGATTAAAGAGCCCCAGGTGGTCAAAATTATCCGGAGCTCTCCACTGCGGCGTCTCTCATAGACTTAGTCGCTTTGGGACGTTAAAACCCATGAACGAAATCAAATCATCTCCTTATCTTTTAGTCCCCACAATACGCTGTGTAGAAGAATAAAACAGGACACTTTAATAAAGAAAGATTCTACCACCTTAATCAGAGCTATGGTTACTTGACAAAATACTCAATCATAGCGCGGGCGGTAACTGTAAATTCTGAATTAATGACGACAAATCACGCCCCCCCCCCCCCCCCCCCCCCCCCCATACCACCATTGCGTTCTAGCTGAAGTTAACAAGATGAAATGGACATGGATAATGCCTGAAATGCTGAGAGCAGACAACCAATGTTCTGTTAGGGTAACGGATGCGATTCCGAGAGAGAAGCCAAGCGTAGCAGGCGGCGTCAGACAGCAAGGTCGGCGGGTAAGATAGAAAGTCTGCGATAACCAGACGGCCGCAGTTCGCGGAGTGAATAGTTGGGTAGAGGTCAGTGGCAGACGCATTTGTCCTGCCGTAGACGCCGCTGGGCTTATGATTATTATGATGATGATGATATGATGGCTGCCATGCCAAAAGTGAGGTGGCTTCAACAACGTGCGCCAGCTAAACTCTCTGACACAAATTTCCGTAGTAGGCATTTTTGTCTGCCAAAAAAAAAACCCTTGGCACAGAAGTTAACAACTCCGCGAAACTAAGAATATTTATCTTCTCTGCGCTGTTAAGTTCGCACTTAAAGAGACTCTGAGTCAAAACTTGAACGAGAGGCTTGAGAAGCGCGCAATCGAGTGGCTAAAGTGCCGAGGCGCAAAAATGCGCAGGTGCGTCTTTTTTGGAAAAGGATATAACACGGCTTAATTCCTTCTCGCTCCAGTAGATGGATACCAGACTTTGCTTAATTAAATGTACCTGTACCTGACTCGCGCACCTGTTGTTAGCGACAGGTTGAACCGACCTTTTTATTTTAATGCAAAGCCTGGAAGCTGTGAGACGACGAAGTTTATTCCTATGCTTCGAAACGCTAAGTTATTATGAGTACACCGGTTCCGAACTGATATATGAAGGAAGCGAGAATGGTGTAGAAATTTTTCTCAAGAGAGAAAGTGGAAAACGTGAAATCACCGGGATTTAAGCGTCTTGTCCCAGGATCGCTGTCTCTCCCGTCGTACGAACTTCACACGCGTGCGAAACGGCTTTCCTTGTTGCTTCCTGCTTGTGAGCTGTGGAGGAAGCGCATTTCAATCCCTGTTGAATCGACGAAGATTTCGGGCAAATCGATCTGTTACGTTGGTACTCAAGTAAAACTTGCTGCTGGGCCAGTTGGTGCATATTGTTCTGTAAATGTTAGCGCAACATAAAACATTCACGAAATTCCGTCTTCTTTCACCTGAATGCTTGACGTTACGCTAAAGTTTACCGAAGAATGTTATGCTGGTGGTAGGAGGCATTCCGTGAGCTGTGTCACTATTTCATGAGTGCGGGCGCAAGGTGAATAAAGGGTGCCGCATTCTAGAATTGAGCTTCTGCGCGTGATATTTACAGATTTCTAGAGCAAGCGTAAAACACTCGGAGCTCAACTGTTGAGCCCGCATACAGCAGAGACAAATCCACAAGGCTAGATAACGTTTCGAAAGGAAATCTCTCTCCTTGACCGAGATGCTTAATGAATAGCAGACATTTCAACTTTTAGTGTGTGTTGCTGCACACAAACAATGTTATCAAGTGTCACACAATATTATCGATGCCGTTTTCGCTAAATTCCCTGCAGTGCCACAAGAAAAACTGCCCATGTGAAGGAGCGTCATACCAATAGGACCACGCGCACTAGTTGCTACGGCCTTGAGCGCCCTCATATGCCCTTGGGCAACGAACATAAAACATGAAAGTCCTATGCTTTCATGCCGAGCTTCAGTATAAATTGCTGCTAGCATTTCTAGAACTCTTATCCTTCTGTCTTCTTGATATCGAAGTCACATTGTCGAGCAACGTGCGAGGGTTGGCTGTGCTTATTTTGGCGTCCTTAACTGCAAACATTTTTTTTCATGATTTTTTGGCATATTGTTTTCCGGGAGGCTGCTTTATGCGCCAAATTACTGCCTGTGCAAAAAGAAAGCTAAATATTAAAGTCAAATGCCCGTGCCGCATATCTTTTAAGGAGCTCATCTTGTTAAAAATATTTGTAGTTTATGAACTTGAACGCGGAAAAAACTTTAAGCTGTGCTATAAGCTCCGTAATCAAGTGCTGCAGTAACTAATGGAATGAATGCTCTGTTGTGCAACAATTGAGGACGTGGAAAAGCGTAAGAGATCCTACTGAGTAGGACCGCTTCGCGGAGGCCTCCAGACTAACAGGAAAGTGTCAGCTATAAATTTTTAGCAGTTTTTCTTTTCAGGCGCGCAGTAATAAACGTGCGAAATGACATAAAAAGGAGGACTTCTTGTTTCGAACGCCGACACTGGGGCAGTTTCGTGCGCCTTAATGCACACATGTTTTTCGTCCACTCATAAAATCTCCCGAGGTTCATTGCTTTCTATTTGCTTGCTGACAGTTCAGCACTGCCAGATGAGTGGCCGAACGTGCCCCGCTTTCGTTATTAACTTGTCTCTCTTGAATGTCTCGTGATCATTTTCTTGCGGCTGGTTGATGGTTATACCACTGGAGGTTGGCGGGAAAAGGGCGACGGTATTTCTGAGCTTTGTGGAAGTGACGGAGAATTAAGGGGCGAACCTTCTGAGCATAAAATTACAGCTGATACGACATATGTTAAATTTACAAATATTTTAACGGCAACTGCAACTTCCTTTACCGTTTATGAATGTTGTTTATTAATTTCTTCCTCTAATTTCTGTAATAATTTCACCTAAGGAAAGTGAATTGTGACCGAACATTGTGGTCTTCATGTAAAATTTCCAGATGTCCACTTCGCCTGCAACAAGTCACTCTTTGATTCACTCCTCAACAAAGACGTAATGGTAACCACTGTCCTGAAGTTTCTAATCACGAAACCCGAAAACCAGGCACAAGTTTGGGTCACTTCATATAAAGAACAGAGAGTAAAAATAACTGGAGGAATATGACCATTCGAACACTCAAGAAAACAGAAAGCTTTCATCGCTAAACAACCCCAGCTCCGGGCGTCTGAAGCAAAGCCCGCCAGGAAAGCCTCTGTAAACTTCACGAACATAATCACACCAATCTATAAACACTTGTCTTCCTGTTATGTATCGATGGCTTTTGTAAATATATTTTGCTCAAGGTGATACTCGGGACGATTGCGTATTTTAATGTTTTACTGTGTAATGTTTTCTGTCAGCTCAACGGCTGCAACCTTATTCAGCTCCTCCGAAGTATTGCGCCCTCTTAAAAACTATATGGCACATCGCATTATAGAGTTGTTACGCCGATGAGGTTTTCTGCGCGATTCATTTGTGCGTGGTTTTTCTAGCTTTATTACCTAATAATAAGCAACGACCTATTAATAGGTAAATAACGGAAGACAGCAGTGCAGAGCAATGCGTCATCCCGCCAGTAACGAAAGATGAGGTAAAGAAAGCCTTAGAAGCAATGAAAAGGGGAAAAGCAGCTGGGTAGGACCTGGTAACAGCAGATCTGTTGAAGGATGGAGGGGACATCGGGCTAGAAAAACTAGCCAACCTGTATACGCAATGCTTTATCACCTCGACTGTACCAGGAGCTTGGAATAATGCAAACATTATCTTAATTCATAAGAAGGGAGACGCCAAGGACTTGAAAAATTACAGGCCGATCAGCTTACTATCCGTTGCCTACAAGTATTTACTAAGGTAATCGCTAATAGAGTCAGGGCAACGTTAGACTTTAGTCAACCAAATGATCAGGCAGGCTTTCGTAAAGGATATTCCACAATAGATCATATTCACACTATCAATCAGGTGATAGAGAAATGCGCAGAATATAACCAACCTCTCTATATAGCTTTCATTGATTACGAGAAAGCATTCGACTCAGTGGAAACCTCAGCAGTCATGCAGGCATTGCGTAATCAGGGGATAGAAGTACCTTATGTCAAAATACTGGAATATATATATATATATAGCAACTGCACAGCCACTATAGTCCCCCATAAAGTCAGCAATAAAATTCCAATAATGAAGGGCGTCAGGCAAGGAGACACGATCTAGCCAATGCTGTTCATCGCATGTTTACAGGAGGTATTTCGTGGCCAGAGTTGGGAACAGTTGGGAATAAGAATAAATGGAGAATACCTAAAAAATCTGCGATTCGCTGATGACATTGCCTTGCTGAGTCACTCAGGAGGTGAACTGCAAATCATTATTAATGAGTTAGACAGGCAGAGCAGATCGATGGGTCTAAAAATTAACATGCAGAAACCCAAGGTAATGTTCAACAGCCTAGCAAGGGAGCAACAGTTCGCAATTGGCAGCGAGAGCCTAGAAGTTGTGACGGAATACGTCTACTTAGGGCAGATAGTGACAGCTGAGCCGGATCATGAGAGGGAGATAACTAGAAAGATAAGAATGGGGTGGAGTGCATATGGCAAATTCTCGCAGATCATGAGTGGCAGTTTACCAATTTCCCTCAAGAGGAAAGTGTACAACAGCTTTATCTTACCGGTACTCACCTACGGAGCAGAAACGTGGAGGCTAACGAAAAGAGTTCAGCTTAAGTTAAGGACAACGCAGCGAGCTATGGAAAGAAAAATGATAGGTGTAACGTTAAGAGACCGGAAGCAGGCAGAGTGGGTGAGGGAACAAACGCGGGTTAATGACATCCTTGTCGAAATCAAGAGAAAGAAATGGGCTTGGGCAGGGCATGTAATGCAAAGGCAAGATAACCGCTGGTCCTTAAGGGTAACGGTGTGGGTTCCAAGAGAAAGTAAGCGTAGCAGGGGGCGGCAGAAGGTTAGGCGGGCGGATGAGATTAAGAAGTTTGCAGGCAAAGGGTGGATGCAGCTGGCAAAGGATAGGGTTAATTGGAGAGACATGGGAGAGGCCTTTGCCCTGCAGTGGGTGTAGTCAGGCTGATGATGATGATGATGAACGGCAGCAATTTCAAGGTTACTCTGGAGCTTCACAAAAAATCAGTTTGCTAAGCGTTTAACACGCACAGAAAAATGAGCAAGGACATTGTTTGCAGACTTTGCATATTCGGTGCTAGTTTCAGGTAGCGCTCTTTCTACATGCAATAATGACAAAGCCGTTCACACTACCATAGCTGCGACCTGTCGTAGCAGCCTAGTCTTCGTAAAAGAAGTTGACCTCGAAAATTTTTTTTATTCTCCTCCCTCTGTTTTCAATACAAGTACGTGTTGCATTGAGGGGAAGAACGAATCTTGATTAATTTCTTCGTAGAAACATAAGTAAGAATAAAGGTAAAAATAAAATTACAGAATGATTGCATTCTCCCAGCATTGATTCTAAAGCGAGCTGCTATTTCGAAGTTCTATCTTAAATGTCTCCTCCTCTGGAGCAGCATGACGTGTGGTTCGTAATCAGTATCTTCATCATCGTCATCAGCCTAACTGTGTAAACTGCAGTACAATATCTCTATTACTCCTGTCCTGAAATTTTGTTTACATTCCTTGTGAGGAACTATAGCCGCTGTGCAGCCGCTAGAGGCATTTCTCAGTCCCTTTATGTATGTCTATTTTACTCACTAGTTGCACAATGCCAGGATGAACGCCGAGATTTCGACTCAATAAAATACTTTCCCGTAATATATATAAAGCGCCTACCCTAAGCAGTACGTAAAATTTTCATGCGTTATTTTAGCCCTTTGATCGTGACCTACTACTTTGTGGAGAATTCCGCAAGTGAGCAGACGGGTCTGTGAATGCAGACGGGTCTGCGAAACAAACTAAACCAAGAGAGGGAGCGCATAAATCTTTACATAGACGTGATGGCACTCGTAGATCAAGTGTGTCCCAGCTTTCAGCTTGGCTGAAAAAGTCAAGGTTCAAATTCAATCTATCCGCTTTTTTGAAGCAGCCGAGAGAAACTAAAAAAAAACAAACGTCACGAAATTCATAAATCTAGCACGCACCCCTATAGTCAGCGTTTGCGGTTTGTGCACGCCCAAGACGGCATCTGCTGAGATTCAATTTCACGCTCCCGCCTCGCTAAAAATGGGAGCAGCCGCTCGCTTCTCTTGTGCCCTCTGCCTCGTTGGAAATTTGCGGTGGGGTTATGCCTTTCTTCTTTCACGTCTTTCTACATTCAACCTTTATTTGTCCTCAACCTCTTTCAGCGCGCAGCGGCTTTGAAGTCACAATACTGCCACGAGAAGACTGTAAACCGTGGCTGGCTTGCTCTCTTCCTCGGTAGGTGGCGTGGACAGAATGCGCAACTCAAGAAGATGGAGAATTGGAGCGTACTGCTCAGAGTGAGCAGCTGAATTCTCTGTCTGTTTTGTGATTATATTTACAGTAATAGGTACATAAAGAACTTTCGTAAGGGCGACGTAATGTGTCGCAACTGAAAACTCTCCGGATCGCCTATTGACAGAATAATATCTGTATGAAGTTATCTATACAGGACACAGCACAAGGCCACAGGAGCGTTGGCTATTGAATAATTCGATACTTAAATACACTGGACAAATTGTCAAGCACTATGGTGCAGCTGTAGCAGTAGTTCAGCAATCGTAATAGTAATAAGATAGAAAAGGGGCTCTCCAGAAGGGGAGATCCGGATTTGTTGCACCTTAGGAAAAGCAGATTAGCAGTGGTCTGGGATGCAGTATATAAATTATAACAAGTAAATCAGAAGTTTATGAGACTGCGCTGCATAAATGAGCCAAATGATCAGGCAGGCTATCGTAAAGGATACTAGACAATTGACCACATTCACACTATCAATCAGGTGATAGAGAAATGCTTAAAATATAACCAAATCCTTTTTATAGCGTTCATTCATCACGAAAAAGCATTTGACTCAGTGGAAACCTCAGACGTCATGCAGGTATTTTTCAGAATCAGAGCGCCGAAGTGTCCTCTGCGAACATACTGGAAGATATCTATAATGACTCCACAGCTAACATAGTCCAAATTCCAATATGGAATGGTACCAGGCAGGGAGATACGATCTCGATAGGAGGTATTCCGAGATCTGGATTGGGAACAGTTAGAGATAAGAGTTAATGAAGAATGCCTATGTAACTGGCGATTCGCTGATAACATTACCTAGCTAAGTCACTCAGGAGATGAGCTAGAAAACATGACAAATGAGTTAGGCCGAGAAGAACGGTACTAAAGTAATGTTCAAGAGTTTCGCAAGAAAACCGCAGTTCACAATTGGCAGCGAGGCGTTGGAAGTGGTAAGGGAATACGTCTACTTAGGGCAGGTAGCGGCCGCTGACCCGGAACGTAAGAGGGAAATAACTGGAGAAAAGAGAATGGGATGGAACGCATTTGGCAGGTTCTCAAGGATCATGAATGGCAGTTTACCAATATGCCTCAAGAGAAAAGTATACAACAGCTGTATATTACCGGTACTCAGATATGCGGAAGATACATGCAGGCTAACGAAAAGGGCTCAACTTAAGGACAACGCAGCGAGCTATGGAAAGAAAAATCACAGGCGTAACATTATAGAAGGAATAAGGGAGGGAGTGAAAGAAGAAAGGAAGAAGGAGGTGCCGTAGTGGAGGGCTCCGGAATAATTTCGACCACCTGGGGATCTTTAACGTGCACTGAAATCGCACAGCACACGGGCGCCTTAGCGTTCTTCCTCCATAAAAACGCAGCCGCCACGGTCGGGTTCGAACCCGGGAACTCCGGATCAAAACCGCGCCGTAAGGAAAGGGATAAAGGAGGGAGTGAAAGAAGAAAGGATGAGGTGCCGTAGTGGAGGGCTCCGGCAAAATTTCGACCACCTGGGGATCCTTAGCGTGCACTGACACCGCACAGGACTGAAGCGCCTTAGCGTTTCGCCCCTAAAAAGAGCAGATGCAAGAACCAAAGCGACACTGCTGTTTCTTACACATTGGCTTCATAACTACTCCCTCATTCTCTGTTGAGCTCCTGCAAAAGCACAACCAAATCGGCTTGAATGAATCCTAGTAAATCTGTTTTTGGTCCACAAGAGGGAGTTGGCTTTTTGAAAGATTAGCAGAATGAGCGCATAAGACTACTTACGAGGGGTTGATTAAGAGGTATGTACCTGCGAAGGGTCGCGCCGCCGGCGAAAACATCGCAGCTTGAATATTTACGTTTCTCGAGTTCCTTTATATTAAAATTAACTCGTGAGTCACTGTGCCTCCAGTTTGCACATCTTTCTGATTGTCCAGCGTCAGTTAGTCCAGTACTTATTCACAAAGTTGCAGATCTTCACTCTGGCGATGACTATTGACGGAAAGTTGTTTTTTTTTTGTCCTGGCGGAAAGCCTAGACCAGGGCCACCACAGCAATTTCAAGGGTGAAATTCTATTCCACAAACGCGCCTAAAAATGATCCCTCAGGTCACATGCACTGGCTTGAGAGGCTACAAATGCATTCATCGGAGTAACTGGTTCTTTCGCATTGTGATTCTAATGCTTGCGAAAGCTTGGAAAAAGTAACTGTGAAGGGGACCATCAGGCCACATACAAAACTATATTGAGCAATCGAAATTGTATCCCAAATGATTTGAACTTGTGAGTACAACTAACGATACCCGGCTTGTACGGTATACGTTAACACTCATTCGGCCCTATAACTCTCTGTTAGGAGCGTAAATGAGCTATATTTATATTTTCCAACAAGTATTATTAAACAACTTTAAAAACTGCTAGTTTCCCTCAGCCCTTTAGAAGAAAGCGCTGTGATGGTGATGCTATATTTGTGTACGAGTACATCTGAATGACAGACACCGGCTATAGGTTTAAAATAAACTGTTATAGGTTACCTCAGTGGATCGGAATTCACGAACCGGAACAACTGTCGCCGGTCGTGAACCGACTGAAGGAGTTTCTGGGGAGTATTAATTAGGAATGGCCGCTATCCAGGCAGTCGAAAATTACACTGGCAAGGCATGCCAGCCGCCGCGTGAGCGATTCGTGGGCGACTGCGGACGCAGGCATCCCGCATTGTCCAAACTCTCGGCATATCGCTTTGTCCGAAAAATAATGCCGCCGTTCGACGTTTGGGCCTGCTTTCTTCCAAAGTGTAGGGTTAGTGACTCCATTATGTTTAGTTTCCTCTGGTCTCCTATTCAATTTCAAGAACTGACAGCGTTTCAGAGAGCGATGGACGCAGAAAACTCGAGGCTAGTTGATGCCTGTGAAGAGAAGAACTTTCTCAAAGGGCTCAACTGCCGCGTCATTGTCACGAGAAAGAAAACATAGTTTCTCGCACATATAATTCCTTTCTTTTTATAGCCGCAACTACATTTCCATTCAGTGTACACCTTTTCTTTTCGCATTTCAGAAGCAAAAAAAAATGGCGGTGGTTTACCTCTGGTTAAACCTGGAGTGAAGTGATAGCTACAGCTGGCCGAGTAGAACTTGATCACGTGACCAACCATGAGACGAACCACGTGATCAGCTACGGAACCACGTGGAACCACTATGGAACCACGTGGCCGCCGGCGCCGGCGCAGCCACAGGGTGGCAGCGGCACCACCGCCACGGCGCCGACACGCTGAAGGCTCGAAATGCTACCGTAATGCAGCTATCGCTGCTAAAACACTAAAACTGGTGATAAAACCCTTTAAGTAATGCGTTAATGGTAGCGTCTACAGAAGAGTTGAGTTCGTGCAGCTTCAGGCGTAAGGAAATACTGCTATAAATAATGGACGCGTCAAATGCACGCTGCTGGCATGTGATAGTTTAAAGTAAAAGCTCTTGGATGATTAATTCCGTGGCATCCGCGGTAAATTCAGCCTCTCCCTTTGCGCTTTTACCGAATACGGTCAATTGTGGTCACGTATACAGCGGGTATGCCACAGATTTTTAGGAGGCCTCTCAGTGCCGCTAACACATGTGACAACTGGATTTTTAACAACTGCGATGGTAGCAAGGTGTGCAGAACCGCTTTAAAAATAGTAGAAAAATCCCACCTTACTATAGCAGTCAAACCAGTCGCACACAATAAAGAAACAATATAGAACGAATAAAGCATAACAAATAATGTCATTATTGAATAAAACGTCATTATTCGAACTACCTTCATTCGACTTTTCGATTTATTCGGACGGAGGATTTGATAATATCAGCGCCACGTGCGCTAAGTTAAGTTACAGCCCGACTGGGCTGCGTTGGTTCTGCGTATGTGGCGGATGTAATTTCGAATGTGGTGAAGTCTTCTGCAAATTTGAATTATCCACACTCAGCTGTACAAATTTAGGGTCAATTTTATTTCTCCTCATGGTGCTGGTCGCACGATTACTATAGACTATCGACCCGATGTAGCGTATGTTGACGAACTGCGTTACGTTAAAAAGGCATATAGTTTACGCTGCCTCTTCGGCGAAATCTTCAATTGCGATTATTTACAGGCACCCGATACAAGAATACCAACTAAAGGAGTCACACAATATTAAGTCAATAGGCGGCGCAAGTGCGTTATAATTTTTTCCCACAACTCACCAGCAGCGAACGTGGAGCCTCGTCGCCAATGAACCCTAGGTTTTTATACGTCATTTTGTTACCAGGACCTGTGAACGCAAATGAAAAGATCAAAATGCAGCGGTGACGTGGCGAAAACGTGCTAGTTAAATTGTTGTTCAGGTCGCAACCACTGCAGCATCGATTTGATTACTTAGTCGGTGCGGACTGCTACCATAATTGTTACCGCACTATTACTGTCTTGCTCCTGTTGTTCCAGTTCATGGTGTTCCAGTATGGTGGAACATCAAACGCTATCTTTTCCATGCGGAATGAAGCATAACTGTAGATACGGCAGGGAGATATTTTTGTAAACCGATCAAAATGCAAATATCTAGGATTCTATCTTTCCTTACTCGTCGACTGCATACGTTTTGTCGCTTTTCAAAATAAAGTGCTCGAGTTGAAGAATGCCAGATACGAATGTAGAAATTACTTTGTGATGTGTAGCTAGGCTATGTATAGGGTTGCTGTTTCCACATAGGGAACATGATTGTGCCTCAGTAATAAATTACAATTTTTGATCCCTAATTTTCTCTGTCGAATAAAAGTTTAGTCACCTTTTCAAAGCGTATATACACACCAATGAAAATGAGACCCTCATCACTGGCTTGAGTCAAGCCTGGCTTGCGAATTTTACAGGACACCTTCTAGCAGTGAACACTTCTTTGCTCGTTTCGTTAAAAAAGTTGTAATATTGATTGTAAGACACGTATGTGTGTGCGAGGTATTCCTCGGCATAACTTGTGCTTAAGGGTATGCTATTGAGTGAATGGAGTTCACATTCACTATCAGAAAACCAGCTTGCTTGATTTCTAACTAATTAAGCTGTGAATTTAAGTATGTATCGCCATAAATAACCCAACATTAGCAAGGTGCAACAGCTGGCGGCATTCACTTTGCTTTTTTTCGCTCCTTTCTGGTGTTGGATCCTATCCTTTAGAAACGCAGCCCAAGAGTTTCATCTCGTATACAAAGCAAAAGTGCTCGAGAAAGGAAAAAAACAGAGCAAAACAGAGTCTAGCGAATAATGTCCAAGGTGGCTGTACTAAGAGAAAGAAATTCCGCAAGAGTGTTCCTTGGCAGGTACTTCACTAATTTCAGCTCGTCGTAGTGTATCCGAGTGCTTTGTGATTTGCCCAACGTCAAAAGCCGAGTTTCACGAAAGCGGAGAAGAGTTGTTCGCCGTTATCTCTCTGAATTTGCTGATTACTTTCACATAGCGAGTGGAAAAAGAATTTTTAAACAACAAAATTGTCTGCATAACTTTGGTAGTTACCGCCCCACATGCATTTTAGGAATGTAAAAAGGATGCTGGACTGACGTGAAAATAAGCTGAAGCACAAGATAAAAAGATGGATGCAATATTCTGCAAGAATATCGTTAATTATAACCTTGTTTCTCAGTCCAGCCCCCTCATAACTCAGCAGGGTTGCCTAACTCGAATGTCTTCCATTCTTTAGCATTCATGACTGGAGCTTCATTAAATAACGCAGCGAATATATTGTACATTCTTAAAAGTAGCTTGTTGCCATCATTTTCGAGAACAAAGGGCCTTCTAATGAACGCACCTCTTCTGTATAATGTTTGCAAGCAAATACAATGAAAACCGCACAAAGCTCCTTTACTTCCGCACGGGTAGTTCCAATGTTCCCTCTGCCTCCACGCTTGGCTGCGCTCATCGTGGCAACATCCAATATGACACGGGTGGGAGCGCGCGTTATTGAAACCCGGCGTTCCGCGAACGTTTCCTTTAACGCTTGTGCGGAGTTTAGATCCGCTTTTGCTTATCTGTGCAAATTGCTAACGCACCGCGTTAAACACGGGCATGGTTAAGAAATTTGTTACGCCTTTAATGGCGCAAATATGCGATCGTAAGCATTCCGACTCCAGTCAGCCAACAAGCCTGACGGTGACCTGCATATAAATAAAATCAGTTGATTACACGCCCAGTACGCTGAGCACTTTATTCCGTTCGCCTCGTTAACAGACCTGACAAACATACATCGCTCATTATCTCGTAAATCTAAATGACTCCTTATGCAACTTGAAGAAAATGCAAATTAGTGTGCGAAACGTGCTCTCTTAGGCCTCTGCCAAAGTGGGTGACCAAACTTTTTGTCAAGTTGGCGATGACAAAACAATGTCTTTGACGTTGTGGCCCTTTTGTTAGAAAGTGCACCAGAAAATTAAGACAGCCGACAATGCCTTCTAAGCCAGGGTGCTTAAAGCATCAACTACTAAAAGAGTGGAAACACGCACTGTTCGTAACAACAAGGTGAGTTTTGTGATTTGCAATCGAGTGTCTGTGGAGTTGCTTTTCCATTCAGCTGGGTAATACACAACACAAACCTAATTTCTACAGCACTTCAGATTCTAGTCCCTTGGTAACTAGATATTAGTTGCTTGCGGTTCCCACCATATTCCACGCCGAAGCTCTCGCACTATTTCTTGTTTGTGTGGGAAGTGCATTAAAACTTTTTTATCAGAGCGATAGGTAATCGGGAAAAGAAAGTGTAACAACTTATACACGTAAATAATTGGATATCACTGCAGCTCTCAGCGCAGCAACGCGCTATATCCGAAGAGAAAGCTACTATTTATTCGTTATAACTGACTGCAGATCAGATGAGAGAAGACAAGGGGCAAAACTTGACTCACAAATCGGAATTTTTGCAGCGTTTTTTCAGCGCTAAGCTATTATTGTGAAAGCTTCCTTGGAACTCGTAGTCATCGTCGTTTTAGACGAAAAGCATCACGTGACCACTCCTTCCGGATCACTTATGCCTCGCGCTAACTTTGTCGTTATGCGGTGGGGCGCACGGCTGCAACAAGATGGCGCCAGGCGCCTTGACAGCAATATGAAGAAAGAATGCTGAAAGGACTGCATGACGCAGCATCAGCTCTCATGTGCTGTAGCATCCACACCAGTCATGATAAAGCAGGGATAAACGTTCTCGGAAAGCTGCTACCGATAATGCAGCATGACAACAAGCTCATGTCTACGTCAACTCATTTCGCGCATCATAAAGCACTCATCGTACCCCTGCCAGCACACAAACAGTCTCCACGCTATCATGAGTTGCAGCAGCATTAAAAAGAAATGCAAAAACTTTTAAAGTACCAGTTCTACAGGCTAGCGCCCAATGGTCATCGGCATTACCCCGGCTGTAATTGCCATGAGATATTTTCGACACAGGCAAAAATGTATGAAGGGATCTTTGTTTTTTGCAAAAACATGATCTCACCGAATTTTCTAGCCCAAAGAGACTGCTTAAAACCGGGTGTCTATTCCCCCCTAAAATGTGCTTTTAATCTACCATGCTTGGTCAACATACAACGCTTAAATGGAAGTGTACTCCCGGAGACCAGCATTTAAATATTGGCATATGTTTTCAGATTTTTCCTTTCGATTACAATACTGAGGGCATAAATCTAGGTTTTGGCAGGTATTTCTATTTAAAATTGAAAAGAGTCAGGACCGAGACGGCTGTTACAGCTTTCTGTCTTAAAACCTTGAGGGTTTCCAAGTAATGCGGCTTCGTCATCTGGAGTTGACTTTCTGCACTTTATGGTTAGGACTGAGGGCAATACACAGTGCTATTCTTATTATTTTTGATGCAACAACTTCAAACGCCTTGACTTTTTTGTCTTAAAACATCTCACCATTCTTGTACGTTTAACCATGCTATTCAAATAAATGTTTAATGAAGGCGGCCAGCCGCAATGCAGCCCCTGGCGCTGCCATCGGCAACTCTGCTGTCGGCAAGAGCTGTTCCTGGTATCTGCGACAGATATCACAATTTTTATTTTACTCACAGTATTTTTAAACCGTTTCTCCTCTCAAGTGGAGATTTAACAAAGTCTACGCATTTCGGTTAATGTCATACTCATTATTATGCGATAGCAGAAGAGCCGCAGTCTCCGCATCCGCCGCCGTTGCAATATTTTGCCACATGCAGTGTGGCACTGTGGCATGCAGCAAAAGCCACCTGCAAGGGCAAGCTGCAACCAGCCACGCTTCACACGCGGCAAAGTGCAGAGCGGGAATCCTCCTCCTCTCCCCTTATAGGGGAGAGTTTAGTGTGAGTGGTCCATGGACCACTCACATGAACATGAACATGGATTCACATGGACCGGTGCATGGCAGCTAACAGCGAGATTCTTATGCTGTCGCGTGGCGACTGTGTCAACTAGGTGTCCTCTAAGATTTTTGGCCACTCTCCGTGGCGTGGGGGGTGCGCAAGTCGTCGTGTCAATAGAGCTGTCTATATTTACTATACCAACTCTGTATCATGTCCCATATGTCAGGAACTGCAGACTCCATCTACCACGAGAAAACGACACCGCTACATGAAAACATTAAGTTTCAATACCGTCAGCGTACAAGTGATGCTTCACTTATGGAAAACTTGCGCTAGCGCAAGCTATCTCGACCCTTCTTTTTTTTTTCCGAGGGAAGACAAGCACAATGAAAAGTTCTGCGTTTTATCTAGTTGTCAGCACAGAGCAAGATGTGTGAACGGTGATCGATGGGGTATTTATAAGCCGACATGAGCAAGCCATTTTTTCACAAATAATGAACTCTTAAGCGGCGCTTTTAGTGTTGTTCTCTGTGTTCTTAACGCATATTAAGTGCTCAGAATGTCCCTCGTTTAGAAAACGAAGACAGACTGGTTCTCGTGGTGAGCCTTTGTTATCCAGAAGGACAACATGCTACGAATAAGGCGGTCAGTACGTATGTTGTTGCTTTTATTTATCGTACTTACCTATTCTTCCACTTCAACTTGATGGCTCTTCTACCGTTTTACGAAAAGAGGCAAACATCTTAGAATCTGGGGCTGCCTAAACAATGAAGCAAGCTCTAAAAATTTACGCCATGGTTGTGCTCTTATATCACATGCGAGTATCTCGGCAGCACCATGTCCGTGCTTGGAGGACATCTCAACTGACAGAATGAATGAATATACTAATTTTATATCCCTGCCGATGCAGGGATGCATGGTTCTAGCAACCATGGTGCGAGAAAGACTGAAACGTTTTATGACAGCTGACAGACGATAGGCCGTATAGTTATGAGGTAAAAAGGACAGCGGCCTCTTCTCAGAAAGCAACACAACGAATGAAATAGAAGAAGTCTTCGTTCGGTTCGTGATATATCAAGAACGCCCCGCGGCACTTGAGGTTCCCGGTGACAGACTAAGATGTGGATTTGCATCCTTCAATTCATTCTACAGGCGTCTGGGGGTGAATGTATCGAAATGTAAGCTAAGCAACAAAAGCCAGTCATAAAAGAAAAAAAATGTTTCTTTAAAAACTAAGCTCGAGTAAGATGGGTTTGGAAAGCGGCTTCCTCGTGCCTCGTCTCGCTCCTGCTGTCACTGACAGTGCCGAGTTTCGCCAGTTTTCGTGCCTCTGGTCGATGAGAGTCGCCGAAGATCCGCTCCGCGGTTTCCTCAGTGGGTTTCGTCTTCTGGACTACTTCGCCAGACATTGATGGGGTGACACGCTGCCGCTCCTTCGCACGGTGTCTTGTTAGCTTATGTAGTTATTTTTTTGCTTTCAAAATCGAGAATGCTTTTCCTTCTGCGCACTCTGTAGTGCGGAGTCGATGTTTGAGGGGAACCGGAGGAAATCTTTAACGCTTTACGGAGGAAATGTCTGCGCCGGTGCTCTTCGCGCTGCGGCGCTTTCTGCTCTACGACAAGAAAAAGAAAAAAGAAGACTAGCGTATTGTGAACGGGCCTGTCATCACACAGGATTGTTATACCGTTCTCAATGCAAAGTTCTCCCCTTTCGTTTCGCTTTCGTTTTGTAATGGTGGGACTGCAGTATTTGGCTGTGAGATTGCAGTGACAACCTAAATTTTGTCAGCCTCACCGGTCTTTCCTGTCGGCACGAAAGCTAGGTGCACCTGCCTTGTGTCGTTCAGCTATTCCGGACGCTGGTGGTGTCAGATCTTCGTGCATAAGTCTACGAAGGCAGATGGCCGAATGCATCTCGGGACTGTGTGCTTGGTTCTGGTAATGAAAAAGATACACATTTTTTATTGAGCCAAAAAGGAGAAAACTACAGAGAATGCTTACTACCTTCGAATCAGTGCGAAAGCACGGAATTGTGCTTCGTAAGAGACGACGATGAGCAGTCAGGGCCGCGGGACGCAGCGCACGCGCTGGGCCAGCTGCGAAACACCTTATTTGCTAAAAAGGGGAAAAGCGCAAACGCAGGACGAGGTAGAGAACCGAACACCAATATTCACGGTTCATTTTTCTCAACATATCTTGTTTACAATTTTCATTGCCGTTCTGCACACAGTCTCATACCATCGTCCAGTGTTGAAATTTTATTGTTTTTATGAATTTTATAATTGTATGGCTTTTGTTCGGCCATTCACACTGCCGCTGACGTTAACTGATCAGCTGGTAACTCTACTCAAGATTTATGGTGTGCACATCTTTGAATAAAGTTCAGTTGTTAGTCAGCGCCTGTGTCGTTCATCTCCACCTCATCCTGTGTTTGCGCTGTTCCCTTTTTTAGTAATGTTACACCAACCAGCCCGCAGCAGCACCCTCGCGAACCTTATTTGAGCCAGTAAGTCGCTACTGTTTGAATGTGCAATGCACCCTGGACAATCTCCCACTGTGGGATTGTGCCACTCCGCCTGAGGCCAACTACACGGGAACAGACACTGGACGATTTTACACGAGGTTGGTGCCTATCGGATTAGTGTCTTGTTTTTATGCTACTGATAAATTGCTCTTTGTACTTCAGGGTATTAGTGCTTACGTACTAATACACTGAAGTACAAAGAGTCATTTACCCATAGGATGAAAACCAGATTATAATGTTACCAGGATATACTGGCCAATTGATTTGACTTGGACATATAACTCCCTGTTCAAGAGGCATTCGTCCAAGAAATGGCAAGCTGCTCTCCAGCCACCAAAGTGAACGCCGCCAAAGAGGACAGAAATTATTTCTTGAGCTAGGTTTTTTGTGGCTATTGCAAGTTATCCTACCGAGAAAAAAAACGTGGATAGCTAATAATAAAGCAGCCTTTAAATATATTTTGCTGATTAAAAAGCTTTTTTGTGTTTGAGACATTGGTTCTTGGCACTTACCTCTAGACTGTTAGATGTTAAAACGCCACACTTATAGCAAAGTATGACAAATTAACTGAGCTGTCGGGCAAATATTACCGCCAATATTTGCAGTGTTTGTTCGTTTTTCAAATCTGCCGCGACACCACCTTATCGCTTTGTTTGCGACGCAAGACGCGACGATTTATCTCGATTGATCGCAGCCAGGCAAAGCTGATTCTACGTTGTTCCGGAATGTTCTAGTAACTTTGCGCCCTTTATCTCGAATGTTCGCTATCAGCTTTAAATTGAGCACGGCCGACAGCAACGGGCATTCTGTTCGACGACCGCCGAGCACGCTTGTCGCTTCGCCGCCGCCGAGTGATTCAGTCCATTTTGGGTGCAAGTCAGCCCAATAAACAGTTCTTTTAGAAGACCCTTACGTCCGTCTTCATCGCTGCTTCGACTGCCGTCACCACTACGTGACATCTGGTGGAGGTGCGGGGTAACTTCCATGTTCCGGACGCCCCCTTCAAGTCGTGAACCCAGCCCTAAGCGCTTCACACCCAAGGACGAACAAGCAGCTCAGCGAGCCAGCCGACGTCTCCAGGGAGAGGAGCCTGAGTTCGGGAAACTGCCGGACCGCACCAGACAGCGAAAAGACGCTGCTACCAGCACTGTAACCTCGCCAAAGATGTCGACACCGATCATACTGCAGCAGCCGCGGGTGCCGCCAACTTTCAATGGATTCCTAGGCGAAGACCCTGAAGAATGGTTGGACCAATTTGAGCGCGTGGCGTCATTCAACAAGTGGGATGATGCGGCAAAGATTGGACACGTTTTTTTCTCATTGGATGGCTCCGCACACACGTGGTACGAAAACTACGAGTCGTCCCTTACGACATGGGAGCTATTCAAGAGAGAACTATTGAAGGTATTCACCAGTGTCGTGAGGAAAGAAAGAGCCGAACGACTCCTCGAGTCCAGGATCCAGCTTCCGAATGAGCCCGTCCGCAGTTACGTCGAGGAGATGAAGCGCCTATTTCGCCGCGCCGATCCCGGGATGACCGAGGAAAAGAAAGTTCAGTTTTTAATGCGCGGCGTAAAAGAACAACTCTTTGCAAGCCTCATCCGCCAGCCGCCAAAAACAGTCGAGGAGTTTATGCAAGAAGCCTGCACGATTGAGAAGACCCTCGACGTTCGAGCTCGGCAGTACAATCGCCCTTCCTCTGCCTGTGCAATCCGTTCGGACACGCCGGCCACCACCAGCGACAGCTTGCGGGAACTTATCCGCGAAATCGTCCGAGAGGAGCTACGCCGATTACTGCCATCTTCACCACAGCCACAAGAAGCGACTCTGATGGATGTGGTACGGGAAGAAGTGCAACAGGCACTTGGCACCCCGACGGCCACAGAACCCCAGGCCATGACCTACGCCGCTGCAGTAAGTACTGCTCAGCCCCAGCGACAACCCCCACGTCCTCCCCGAGATGAGCCAATCGTTCCACAACGCCGCCTCCCAGCCCCCGCCCGCCCAGCCTATGACCGACGCTCAAGCCCCAGGAAATGCGACGCCTGGAGGACTTCCGACAACCGGCCGTTGTGCTTCCATTGCGGTGATGCCGGCCATATTCTTCGTCACTGCCCGTACCGACGTATCGGTCTTCGAGGATTTGCCGTTAACGCCCCACGACCACGCTTCGGACAACGTCCGCACGAAATCGACGAGTACCTGCGTCGAGAAGAGTACACGCCGAACCGCTTTTCGCGCTCACCATCGCCGTCAACCTCGCGCTTTGCGTCGCCACGCCGCAGCTACGCAGCCGCGGTACGAGGAAGGTCTCCCAGCCCCCGTAGGGGAAACTAAAGGCAGCAACCTCTGGAGGTGAGGTTGCTCACGAGCTAAACGCCGAAGATCCTCCACCGACCACGTCCCATGAAGACGATGCACCCGCGACGCCGCATGAAGAACCGACACTCGCTGCACCTACGCCACACACAATGAGAACCTCGACCACGACGCAAGCTACCTTGAAATCAGCGCCGCCACCCAGAGGAGCTTCGACCACACGCCCAACCCGTGACTCGCATACGCGACGAAGCCGTGACCCGACGCCGAGAGCGACATGCAATGCAAGAGCCAGGACCTCCGACCTAGAAGTGACTATCGACGGCCGGAAAGTCACCGCTCTAGTCGACACAGGAGCCGATTACTCGGTGATGAATGGAACATTCGCTGCGCAGCTCAGAAAAGTCACAACGGCTTGGGACGGCCCACAAATTCGCACCGCTGGGGGCCACCTCATTACGCCATCAGGACGATGCACAGCGCGAGTGGCTGTAAAAGGACATACCTATCCTGCGACCTTTGTTGTGCTACCGCAATGCTCCCGCGAAGTGATCTTGGGTATGGATTTCCTTAATGAGCATCAGGCGATCATCGACCTGCGATCCAAGTTGATCACGCTTTCGACGGACGAAGCCATCGCTTCGATGAAAACTCGGGAAAATCACGTTGCCCTAAGTGTCCTGGAGGAAGAAGTGAGCGTCCCACCCCGATCAAGCGTTATCATGACCGTAGGCGCCACGAAAGCCATAAAAACTGAACCCATCATCGAGGGGAATATGCAGTTGCTACTAGACCGAGGAATCAGCATCGCAAGAGGCATCGCACATTTCCGCAATGGCCAGGCCGAAGTACTGCTGACTAACTTCAGCGAAGAATACCGGCATATTAACAGAGGAACGACGATTGCTTTCTACGACGAAATATCTGACGTACGAGACTCCTTCGCCCTCTCCGACCCCTCCGCAGAAGATCCGCCTTACCAAGAGAACTCGCCCACTTTCGACATCAACCCAGCCCTGCACCGGAGCAGACAAGACCAGATCCGCAATCTGCTTCAAAACTACAGTGAGTGCTTTTCGACATCGCCGAAGGTGCGACAGACGCCAATTGCCAAGCATCGCATTATAACGGATCAACACGTCCGACCTCTCCGTCAAAGCCCCTACCGTGTGTCTCCGCGAGAACGACAAGCCATCCGGGACCAAGTCGAAGAAATGCTTCGCGACGACGTCATCCAGCCTTCAAACAGCCCATGGGCGGCACCGGTTGTTCTGGTAAGAAAGAAAGACGGCGCACTTCGATTCTCCGTGGATTACCGCCGCTTGAACAACATAACAAAGAAGGACGTCTACCCCCTCCCCCGCATCGACGACACACTGGACCGCCTCTGCAACGCCAAATATTTCTCATCGATGGACCTCAAGAGCGGCTACTGGCAAATTGAGGTCGACGAAAGAGATCGCGAGAAGACAGCATTCATAACTCCGGATGGGCTGTTTGAGTTCAAGGTGATGCCATTTGGTCTCTGTTCCGCACCAGCGACGTTTCAGCGAGTAATGGATACAGTGCTGGCAGGCCTGAAGTGGCAGATTTGTCTGGTATATTTAGATGACGTCGTTGTCTTCGCCTCGAACTTTGAAGAGCACCTCAAAAGACTTCGAACAGTACTAGACGCAATCAAGTCGTCTGGCCTAACCTTGAAAGCAGAGAAATGCCACTTTGCCTACGAAGAGCTGCTGTTTCTAGGCCACATCGTTAGCAAGGAAGGAGTACGCCCAGACCCGCGGAAAACAGCTGCTATTGAACAGTTTCAACCGCCGGCCGATAAGAAAGCAGTGCGCAGATTTCTCGGACTCTGCGCATATTACCGACGATTTGTGAAAAACTTTTCGCGCATCGCCGAGCCCTTGACCCAACTGACGAAGGCAGACGTGCCGTTTAAATGGGAAGCGCCGCAAGCAGAAGCCTTCAAGGAACTTCAGCGTCGTTTACAGTCCCCACCGATCCTTGCGCATTTTGATGAAAACGCCGATACTGAAGTTCATACCGACGCAAGCAGTGTGGGACTAGGCGCCGTTCTCGTTCAAAAAAGTGACGGGCTGGAGAAGGTCATCGCATACGCTAGCCGTTCCCTTTCCAAGGCCGAGGCTAACTATTCGACCACTGAGAAGGAGTGCCTTGCCATCATCTGGGCTACGTCGAAATTCCGCCCCTACCTTTACGGACGGCCGTTCAAGGTGGTCAGCGACCACCACGCGCTCTGCTGGCTTGCCAATTTGAAGGATCCCTCTGGCCGACTCGCTCGATGGAGTCTGCGTCTCCAGGAGTTTGACGTCACCGTCGTTTACAAGTCCGGACGCAAGCACACTGACGCCGATTGCCTCTCACGAGCCCCTGTAGATGCACCGCCGCTGGACGACGATGAGGACGCCTTCCTGGGACCCATCAGCGCAAGCTCTTTTGCTCAACAGCGACGCTCGGACCCCAACCTAAAAGGCCTCATCGAGTACCTGGAAGGCAAGGTTTCTTCACCCCCCGCTTCATTCAAGCGAGGACTGTCTTCTTTCTGTGTGCAGAATGAGGTCCTTGTGAAGAAGAACTTTACAGCGAACAAAACAGCCTACCTCCTTGTTGTACCTACTTGTCTCCGCGAAGAAGTTCTACAGGCTTCACACGACGAGCCGACAGCTGGACATCTCGGGTTTACTCGCACCCTCCGCCGCATTCAAGACAAGTATTACTGGCCCCGACTGTCTGCCGATGTCGCACACTATGTGAAAACATGCCGAGATTGTCAGCGACGATAGACTCCTCCCACACAACCAGCAGGATTTCTGAACCCCATTGAACCTCCCTCAAGACACTTTCAGCAGATTGGCATGGACTTGCTTGGCCCTTTTCCAACGTCAATATCTGGAAATAATTGGATCATCATAGCGACCGACTACCTGACCCGCTACGCCGAGGCGAAAGCCCTACCGAACGGAACAGCAGCAGAAGTGGCCAAATTTTTCGTGGAGTGCATTCTTCTTCGACACGGCGCCCCCGATGTGCTCATCACGGACAGAGGAACAGCATTTACGGCGGAACTCACGCAAGCCATCCTGCGCTACAGCCAAACCAGCCACCGGAGGACAACTGCATACCATCCGCAGACCAACGGACTGACCGAGCGCCTGAACAAAACCATCGCCGATATGCTCGCTATGTATGTCGATTCCGAACATAAAACCTGGGATGTCATCCTGCCTTACGTCGTCTTCGTCTACAACACCGCAGTGCAGGAGACCACCCAGATGACGCCTTTTAGGCTCGTCCATGGCAGGGAGGCCACGACCACGCTTGACGCCATGCTGCCCAACGTTACAGAAGAAGAGAACGTCGACGTTGCCGTCTACCTGCAACGCGCAGAAGAAGCTCGAAGGCTTGCCCGATTACGGATCAAAGATCAGCAGCGGTCCGACGCCAGACGCTACAACCTACGAAGACGCAACGCGGAATACAAGCCAGGAGACCAAGTCTGGGTGTGGACGCCCATTCGCCGCCGTGGATTGAGTGAAAAGCTTTTGCGCCGCTATTTCGGCCCGTACAAGGTTCTTCGTCGGCTGGGTGAACTGGATTATGAAGTCATCCCTGACGCAATGACTGCATCCCAGCGACGCCGCGTACGACCAGAAGTTGTCCATGTAGTCCGTCTGAAGCCGTATTATGCGCGCTAAAGGCCGCTGCATTTCCATGCTCTATTTTCGCAAGATCTGTTTTTTTCCCTTACTAGTCGCATTATTTGTTTTAATGCATCGGGTCGATGCTTCTTTGAGAGGGGAGTAATGCCGCCAATATTTGCAGTGTTTGTTCGTTTTTCAAATCTGCCGCGACACCACCTTATCGCTTTGTTTGCGACGCAAGACGCGACGATTTATCTCGATTGATCGCAGCCAGGCAAAGCTGATTCTACGTTGTTCCGGAATGTTCTAGTAACTTTGCGCCCTTTATCTCGAATGTTCGCTATCAGCTTTAAATTGAGCACGGCCGACAGCAACGGGCATTCTGTTCGACGACCGCCGAGCACGCTTGTCGCTTCGCCGCCTTCGAGTGATTCAGTCCATTTTGGGTGCAAGTCAGCCCAATAAACAGTTCTTTTAGAAGACCCTTTCGTCCGTCTTCATTGCTGCTTCGACTGCCGTCACCACTACGTGACAATATATTACTTTTACTTGGATTTTTTTTTTGGGGGGGGGCTTCGTTTTTCTAATTCGAATTCCCGAGTGTGCTCTTTATTTGTCTCTTTAAATTAAAGTGAGAGCTGGAAGCATATCATCCTTGAGATGCAGTAGAACTCATGAAATGTGGAGAGCGACTGACACAACTACCAGTAGGGAAGAACTGGTGTTTTAGGGCCTATTATACATGTCACTTTCTTCTGTCTCACATCCGCAGACATCTGCCGAACATCTGCAGGAACGACTTCAGTGAAAAGCGTAGAACAGGTACGACTAAATTTTTTAGGTGGACTTGGCGATGTATGACAACAGTGCACGGCAAGAGAAAGAGAAAGTGCTATTAATCAGGGTTTTTTGGTGTTTTAACTTGTAATAAAACACCTACGCATCTCCGTGTCATTTGAGCTGCACCAATAAAAATTAGATTTATTACGTTAAAGAATTGTTTGTTCCGACGCATTTTTTAACCAGTTAACATAAGAACGCCCTTTACCGAAAAAAGTGTTTAGTGTTGGCATTGAAATGTGAAGCCACGGTAGAGAAACGGAAAAATGGTGAGAGATAAATCCCCCTCTCTACTTTCTGGAGAGCAGAGGATGATGAGAGAAGGAGAAAGCATGAGAGGCGACGGGTGGCGAGAGGGAAGCCGCGGTCGCCAATCAGAGTCGAGGGATGGGCAGAGTCTAGAGGGGTCGCGGCGTGTCATTGTGATTGATCAACTGGATCGCGACACCCGCTCGCATGGTCGGATCACGTCAGCGGCAGCGACTGCCCTGTTCAGAAGGAACATTAATGCTAAGGCAAACTCTGCCGCATAAATAGCTTTAATAGTCTGGGAATTTTTTTGGTAGCCGGACGTTCCTCTATTTCTTCTTCTTTTGAAGCATGCTCTCCACTGTATTTAGAACGACTGCACAGGCTAGCCAGCGTTTGGCACTGATGGGTGCTGGCCTGTAGATCGTGTCCTCATCCTCTCGTCTGAAGCCCCAGCGGAGGGTGAGAAGCCGTGCACATCGAGAAACAGCTCTCCCGCTTGATGGCCAGCACTCCGCCCACCACCCTATGGAGCATACGCCTGCGACAACGGCATGCGGTAACACATACAAAAGGAAGCAATATCTCCACAACTCTGTTTATCAGACCGAATAAAAACAGGAACGTAATGCTGTGATGGTGGGTGTCTTTATTATTCCTTTGCTAGCAGTCAGTTATATTCGGTCCAATACACTGCTCAGATCATATTAGATGCTCGTACCGATGCCTGGTGGAGTGTTCGCCAGGCTGATAAAATGACCGAAGAGTGCATTGGAGAGTTCGCCGGTATTACTACTATTACTGTTATTGTCGAAGGCATGATTTCCAGACAAAATTTGTCCGCCTATTGGCGACGCTTCCTCTACTGGTCCCTCCCAGCTCTTGTCCCCGAATGTCGCTCGTATACAGTTGATAATGAATTTCGCCTTGTACAGCCCCCAATGGCTTTCATACATTAGAGGAAGTGGGACAAGCGCACGCAGTAATAAGCGCACGACTGCGGGCGTTGGTGTTGTCACCTTCTGTCAGCCCTTCACTGAAGCTCTTTGCACAGGTTTTTAATGATATACTTTTATTACGAAAGTACATCTTGTACTCAGCTTTGTAGATATCTGAAAGCAGTGTTAGTAAAGATCAATCGCTATCTTCTTTCCGTAATTTTGATTTGCCGCACTTTTCTTCCTCTTGTTCTTCTTCCTTTCAGGTGTTGCGCTAGTTGTCACCGTGGTAGTCTTGTCAACTTCAAATTAGCTCTTTTTTGCCCCTCATACGTAGTCCCGCAAAGCAAGCTTCGCCAGATATCAAAGTCGGCCGAGCTCAGAGACGCGAAAAAGAGCGTACTTGGCATTTCGTTTTAGTGTTTTACGTGCCGCACACAACCGCGTGACATACCTTTGATACTCGACGAAAAGTGCTGCTTTGCTTGCAAGCGCGGTATCTTGCAGTTCTTAAGGGGCGGAGTTCGATGGCCATGTGTGAACTCAGTGTCACAACAAGTGGTGTCACTGATGGCGGCTCTGAAACCAACTTTCATGAGTCGCTTACATATGCATGTTTAGAGTATTTAAAAGCTTGCAAATGTGTTTCTGCATGAAACATTTTAACAAGAATGAACACTCATTCATTATTTGGCGTTCATATATCAGCTACGAAGCAGACGGTTTCAGCACCACTCAGTTCTTGTCTACTGTCGGCAAGCATGATACGAAGAGCAAGCACCGAAAGAGAGTTCTTTACCAGCAAATTCAGTCGGCAGTGCTCGAAAGGAACCATGAGATGCAAAATAAATAAAAGAGGGGGAGGCGAGGGGGGGGGGGGGGCAGGGAAGGGATAGTGTAAACGAGGTTGTATTTATTTAATGTTACACTTTTTTCAAATTTAAAAAACAAGGCTATTAGCGTACTGCCTTTCCGTTTGGTTCTGTTTTTTTTTAATGAATGCATTCCCCTTTACGAATGATTTTTATCTGGTTTCTCAAGGTTGAAAACTTTGTAAATATAGTACATGCGTTCTAATTACAATGTTTGGTTTTGGTTTTATGAGGGTTTAACGTCCCAAAGCGACTCATGCTATGAGAGACGCCGTAGTGAAGTACTCCAGGAATTTCGACCACCTGGGGTTCTTTAGCGTGCACTGACATCGCACAGTGCACGGGCCCCTATAATTTCGCCTCCATGTAAATTCGACCGCCGTGGCCTGGATCGAACCCGCGTCTTTCGGGCCATGCAGCAGCCGAGCGCAATAACCACTCAGCCACCGCGGCGGGTCAATGTGGAAATGTTGTTTTCCATTTACCGCAGGTAAGCTTTTTGTATTGTATGAAATAGTGCCCGTGTTGTTGTGATGTCTTGGCCACCGCCAAGCACCTCTCGAACCTTTTGCTATGAAACTATGAATTCCGACAGTTTTATCGGTGTTTATGCTCAATCTAGGTGAACAAAATCAGGCATCCTTCACATCTTCATCCTTTCCGCCTCCATAAGCGATCCAAAGTATACAGTTAACCGCGATGTCATTAAGGAGTCTGTGTCGCAGAAAAGCTTGTACCATCGTCGTCGTCGTAGCCGTTACCGAAAAATTCACAAAAAAGCTCCAGAGAAGCAACTTGAGTTGCAAGTGGGCCATCTAGGTCACGTGACCTTGTGGCCGCATTACAACATGCTCACCCGATTCTGAGGCAACTGCCCCCCGTGGCAGGCGGCAGGAATAATTTTTCTCGAGAGGTTGCTCGATGAGAGCAACCTGGCTCTCACAAGCCTGTTATGATCGTACTGAGGCCATGAGCGGCCGAAGCAAGCGACATCCGAGAACCGTCAACAAAGTCGACAACCTCGCGACGGCTGCATACCGGGTGCCCTTTGTCTGAAAAAAAAAGTGCACTCCATCGCACCTGCTGGCCACTTCGACGGGTAGCTGGAAGACTGAGTCCTGCGCGACTGCAGCGCACTCTCCCACGGGCTACCACTGAGTACCGGGAAGCGACGCGGGGTCAATGCTCGGCTTCTCCTCGACAACGGCGCCAGTTGTCCTTCCCTGAAAGGCGCCGGCGCAGCTCTGCCAGCGTAATCGACCTTCTTGAAAAGATACAGGGGTGAGCGGAGTCAAGTCATCATGTTTTGACATCGGAGAATTGGACACCGCGTGGCCTTCCGCGTATCCTGCTCGTGCATTCTTGAGAAACACGTGCGACCACCTGCAAACCGTGTTGTCGTCACTCCTGGAGATTCCGGTGTCTGCACGATGTAGACGGCATCCTCCTCTCAAGTTCAACACGTGACGGGAGCGTGTTAATTCTCTTTGTAGAGAGTGCGTGATCTGCCACAGTGAACTTGGACATGCCTTCCTCAGCAGACCCGGTCTTCATTTAGAGATTTGAGGGATGAAAAACACTATAAAACTCGGCGCAGACTACGGCCAGAGCAACACACATCACATCGAGAGATACATATCCTACAGGGCAACATCTCATCGAGAGCTCCCTCACAAAGAGAGTCTTTCACTGAGAAGCACCCTCAGTTGCTGTACGTGTATATAATGTAAATAGCTGTATAAAGATTTTCGTTGCCATCCTCCCAACCCCGTCTCCGATAAACCTCGTCCCCATCTCCGGTGGTCCGGCCATGCTACCCGAGTCGCAACAATCCTCACAGGTGGCAGCACCTGCCATCGCAGTTCAGTGGCGCATCGTTTCACCGCTGCACCACTGCTCCAGGAGCAGCGCGATCACTTCCAGGGATCTAGTGATGTTAAATGCAGCATGACCAATTCAACGTATATTGTCATCAACCCATTAACGCTATCGCGTCATACCCTAACGGCGAAGATTAGGTATACCTCCAATATTATTCAATTTTTTAAGGCGTTGCGCTCTTCCCAGTCTGCATTCGTAGCTTTCCAGACCAACAACGACTGTGTTCTGCGAGGGTAACTGGGCAACTTTTATGATTCGAGGTTTTCCGAGGCCAACCACCACTAAAGAGTTATGATCATACCTTTACCTCCCCGCCTTTCAGTACTGTTTGAAAAGTACGATAACAGCGGCAGGTTTGCATCTGGCTTGAATTCCAAAGTAGTAGTCGTAGCATTAATAACTTTCATTCTGTTCTTTTTTTCTGCTCTGAATACAACAAAAAATTCAATGCCGCAGGGCGCCAGAAGAATGATTTCCAACTATTCAAAGACAACTGTCTTTAGCAATGAGCTTCTCTAAGGGGCGCAACTATAAGTAAAGCGGTTTCTCAAGAATAAAATGATTATTACGTTTGAAAACGCTGCTCATATGCGCATCTATTTTATCCAAGCATTCACTATATTTCGGCGCTCAAGCAGGAGAGCACAAGCGTCGCCGAGTTTAGTAGTCGCCGAAGTTTTTCTCCTCATTTCGTTGAGTTTCAGAATCGATAGCGCATTGCTCGAAGCGGCTGCAGCCACCGCACCCGGAGGTTTAAGCTTGTGCAATCGCCTTTTATCTTTGAACTTGCTTTTGGGGCGCCTATGAAGGTAAGCAATACGCATTCACTCGCAAATCAAGCCATCATTGGGAATAGTTCAAGGCGGTTGCTTTTACCTGAACCAGTTTTTCCTTGTTATCCCTATTATTAATTAAAAGAAAGAAGCCGTTTGCACTTCTCGCCTAAAGCCAGCTTCAAAAACAAAAACTGGGCACTCATTTTACAGCGGAGCCTTTTCTACCTTTTACAGAAGTTCTGATGTCAGATCCCCCAAACAACTTGGTATACACACATAAAAATGCGGGCATTTTGAGCTCTTTTCCGCTAATAAAGCGGTATATATAAAAAAAGGCAGCTTTATAACGCCTGAGGCGGCGAGCTTCAGAAATAATTACGGCAACGACTTCTGTTCCCCTTAACTAAGTGCCCCTCTTTTTATTATTCTTGGTTGCGCGCAGCCATTTCAACCACATAGTTTAACCGCCCTCTTTGTCCACGTGGCTTCCCTCATTTTCAGTTTATAACTGGCGGCCTGCGTTCCGTCGAGAAACCATTTATTGCCAGTGCGAAGCCAATCTTCCCATTGCAATAAACCACTCCGCCGAATTTCTGCAGTATATGCTGAGCCTTTTGCATCATTGTAGTTTTTTTCATTTGTAGCAGTTATCATCGCGTCCAGACTGCAGTTATAGCCTTCCTTTATTTAACAGACCGGCTTGGCGCATGACCATTCACAGACCAGTCTGAAAAGATTACTGGACTGAACTTTCCATTGTCAAAGGTCAGACCATCATTAAACCATGATAACGCTTCCTCGCATGTTGTGCAAAAAAACTCCAGCTAATTTGGAGTCTACCCTGAGTCCTCAACGCCAGAAGCCACGTTAAGTTATGGTTAAATGCGACGCTCGGCTGGATTATTGACAGCTAAGGGCTGAGAACAATGATTAAGCTACGTTCAGTTAACTCTCATCTTTTGTCTAAACTGGGCGCCTACAGGGTCTATCGCCAACGTAGGGTGCGTTTAGAGGTTACTTAATTAAGACTAGAACCCATTTTAAACGGCATCCTGACCACCAATATTGAATGAGTCGAATAAATTGTTTTATACTCGGTGAACTGAAGATGCCGTGTCCTTGGTCTACCTCTACATCAGGTGTACGGGCTCGAGCTTCATAAGACAATTTGTGGCGTGTTGCTGGTGACCAGTATCTACATTTGTACGTTCTCTGTGTACTTACAGGCCTCCCGATGTACGAACTGTGGATATTTTTGTGAGTCTACAACTACAACGTACCCCGGTAAGTCGGGAAGCAACACGTACGAGATCGACAACTTATAAGCGGCGAGAAAAATGGCGCATTTCGAGTATTTGCTGTGGGTGCCTGGGAGAGAAGAGCAGATGCAGGCGCCTATCCTAGTAGGAGAAGGCTAATCGGTGGTGAGCCGTTCCCTCCACCTGGGTCCACATTCAACGAATCGATGACGACGCCGTAGAACGGCGCCACCGTTGACCGTTTGGGGGCCTGCGCAGTTACTTTCGCCGAGCGCTGCACTTGTTTCCGCTTCGGGGGCAGGCCCAGGTATACCAGGAGGCGACCCGCTGCGGATATATAGGAAAGGACGGGCTTTAAGTTTGGTATGCGAGTGGCACACATGTATCTGTCATTGCAATGTAATGCAATGAAAAACATTATTCTGATACATCCTCTCATGTGCCTACTGGACCTCATGCTAAAACCTAAGTCAAATAGCTTGTTGACACATATGGCCTTTCGTAAACCAAACTGAAAATTAGGAGGACGCTTAAGCTTCGCCTTAGAGCAGACGCGATAGTGCGTTTTCTTTTTTTATTATTTTTTAATTTCCTCTAACATCAGTGCACATTCCCAACACAGTTTACTGTCACACACACACCTCCACGCGTTCTCTTGGTGCCCATTAACACGCTTGAACCAAACACCGTGTGTGGCATACGCGTTGACTGCCCGCCTGGCACGCAGATGGCCTCGGTTCAAACCCAAGTGGCAACGAATTGCTTTTCCATTTCAAATTTCTGGAAATATTTCCGTCAAGTTTCTGAGGCCTTCCTGTCAAACCTAGGTCACAGCAACGGCTTTCGGACCGAACGAGTTGTCGCTATCACGTAAAAATAAATTCATGGCAGTAATACAGGCCAGTCATGTGCTCAGAATTGAAATTTTCACTCACTATAAGTAATTATTCGTTTGCACCTCGGCGCAGATATACAGCATCGAAGTAAAGCTACTCTGGTTTCTTGAATTTTCGCATGAGGAAAAATTTGTCCTGGTCTTGGGACCACCGCCTGAACAGGGCCGTAGCGCTACAAACGAAGCTAAACAGAAAGGCTTGCATTTGGTCGGGCGAGGCCAAAATGACCAAAACCTCTGAGGGACGAACCTGCAAGTCCATAGTAGAATAAAAAAAAAGAAATCCGAGGAAGGATCGTTAAGTAATGAGGCCTGCATTCGCCGGCCAAGGCGTCGTGAAACCGTTTCATTCCCTTTTTTTTTTCAACGTGAGTGTCAAAGTTTGCTTCCCTTGAGGGTTCAAACCCAACCCCGGCCAATAGAACGGGACCACAGACTTTCACGTGAGGGAAACTTTCTCGCTTTTACTTTCTTTGTGCGCCTATGATTCGCAGTTGTCATGTCACGCTCCCTTCTGCGTTTTTCTTCGCCTGTGTGTGGGTACAAGGACGAATTCTCTTTCAACTGCGAAGTTTCTGAGAAAGCTGTAGAGCTTTCCTTTCAAGCCGTAGCCTGCATTCAGAAAGATAATAAGGAGTGCTTACTCCTTATATTGAATCCTACTCCTCCTTGGTGGATCACCTTATATACGTTGCCAAACACACATGTTTTATCTCGCGTCATTTATCGAACCATGCCGTGGGGCCTAAAGGGTATTGGAGTTCGGTAATTGGGCCTAAGGCGACAGGACGAAGTCATGGCCTACAACACTGCATCTGAATGAAGGCGAAGCCTGAAAACATCCGAGTGCTCTGCGATGCCATTGCACATTAATAAACTCGTGAAAAGAAAGGAAGGAAAGGGACAAGAAAGTGGATACGAAAAAGGGGGCAGCGCTTAAGGACGATTTCCCTCGGGAGGGTCGGCGCGTATAAGCCTTCGCCGGGGCAAGCCAACGCTACGGGGAACAACGCACAAACTTCAGACGGATCCAATACGCGTTGTCTCGGCTCCGGTTTGTGTTATTGCCACTGCCACCAATCAGCTAAACTCGGCAGGCGTAGCCTCGAGGGAGGCCGGATTTTATATTAAGCGGCTCTTTTTCCTTCTTCTTCTTCTTTAAGCGGTTCCCACTTTGCTCAAAGAATTGCTTTTGGCCGCGTACATTTGCGTAGTTGCACTTATTTCACGAGAGCGCGAAGCTTCCAAACGAAGCTAGAGATAGGCGGACGCATTGCAACGAAGGCGACGAAAGTCAGTAAAAACAATGTTCGGCATGTAGCTCACTAGAATAATGTTTTGTATAGCAGATAGGCGCAAGGTGTGACACGGAAGCAATAGCTTTTAGTGAAAATAGAAGCAATAGCTGAGGAATCGATGTTAATTACGGATCTGTGAACGAACTACCTTTGGGATGTAACAGCAAGCGGTGCAAAAAATCGGCACCGCCCCCACAAATAACAGCTGTAATTGAATTTCTGGAACCACTACGCCACCGCCGCTTTATCTCACACAATGATTGCCGCGCCAGAAGGCATCGCGCGAGAGGGCGATATTGAAAGCGTGGGCACACGAATTCCAACGTCAGGGAAGTCGCGGTTCGTTAAGCGTTTGAAACGCGCGTTGCCAGGCACCGTGGGGAAACTGGCAACGTCTGTGCGGAGTTGAGCCCAGAGTTATGAAGTTGCGTGTGTGCGGAACGGAGCCATGCTAGAATTTCCGCACAAATGATCCGTCCCCGGCTGAATGTTTGCACAAGTTCAGGAAGCGAGAAATTGCCATGTGGCATAAGATGGGGTACTCACTTACGCGGCAGAAACGGGGAGGCTAACGAAAACGGCTCAGCTTAAGTTAAGGACAACGCAGCGAGCCATGGAAAGAAAAATGATAGGTGTAACGTTAAGAGACCGGAAGCGGGCAGAGTGGGTGAGGGAACAAACACGGGTTAATGACATCCTAGTCGAAATCAAGAGAAAGAAATGGGCTTGTGCAGGGCATGTAATGCGAAGGCAAGATAACCGCTGGTCATTAAGGATAACGGAGTGGATTCCAAGAGAAAGCAAGCGTAGCAGAGGGCGACAGAAGGTTAGGTGGGCGGATAAGATTAGGAAGTTTGCAGGCATAGAGTGGGAGCAGATTGCAAAGGACAGGGTTAATTCAAGAGATATGGGAGAGACCTTTGCCCTACAGTGGGTATAGTCAGGCTGATGATGATGATGATGAGATGGGGATGTCACTACGACGTCTGGGGTGTCGCAGTCAGGGCCAGATTTTTCACCGTCTACATCTGCCTACTTCCGAAGCACTTTTGCATTGCTGCCTATCCCTAATGTCAAACGGGATAGTTACAGGGAGGGAAGATGGCGCTGTTGACAATAAGACACAAAGTGAACAAATTTCATGATGGGTCCTAAATGCGCTAGCCAACCTGTCGGCATTTCTACGAAGACACGTCATCTTGTTGAAATTTTGGTAACTGGACTGTGGCTCCATCTTAGCCTTATTGTTGCAATGTTTGGTGTGCAAGCTCAATAACTTTCGTTTGTAGCCGTATGGCTGCGCTTTGGTGAATGCCAGTGAGTAATTACTCTGTTATTACGCACAAATTCCACCTTGAAGGATTTCCCTAAGAGATCTACCAAATGTAAGACGTGATTGATGAATCTGGAATGCATTTCCAGCCCGGAATGAGCGTCGTAAGAAGTCACTTCAAAGCCAATTCGTGAAACTAAATGACAGTCTTAACATTCTTCATTGTTAAAGAGATAATATTCTTTGTTTAATCCCATTCATTCTCGTAGGTGAATAATAACTGCAGCTTCAATAAAAAATAATGTGGCTCTTCCATGGCTGTTTAGGCGGCTGTGTTTGGTTCGAAAAAAACGGCGGTAAAATTAACTGTGCAGCCTATTCTTTTCAGAAACTGTTAACTACATATATGTTGGCTAGAGGTGCACTACAAACCTACCATGTTTCAGGGAGATAATTAAAACAGACGTTTGCTAAATCTGAATTTAAAAATTAAGGTTTTGTTTTTTCCTCAAGGATTTTTGGCCCACGATCTAAATGTTGCAGTATAAACGCATTGATCATGTGCGTAATAATTCTTAATGCGAATGCTTTACTACGCCAGCCGGCGAGCCATTTCGGCTTGCCGCGCCGTATGCCGTATGTCGTATGCTGTATGCCGTGGCCGACCTTGAGCCACCGTTGCCTAGCAACACCGCAGCCGCGCTCCAACAGATGGCGCTGCCGTCGCCGCTCGCTCTACCAGATATGCTCCGCTAGGGTAGAGGAAGAGGAGGTGTCGCCTCGCGGGGTATATATATATATATATATATATATATATATATATATATATATATATATATATATATATATATATATATATCAGCAGACAAGTTAAAGGAAATGAGGGGCCCGTTTGACAAATTTTTGAAGGGAGCCAACAGTCACCGAAACCAAGGTGCATAGGGGAACGTTATTATTACTATTTTTTTTTAATGTGTTATGCTTATCAGTAGGATAATAATTCTTAGAATAATAATTTGCTTAAAGAAAATTACTTATAAAGCAGCAGAAAAAACAACCATGCCGCCGGTGGGATCCGAACCCACGACCTCCGAATATCGCGTCCGGTGCTCTTACCAACTGAGCTACGGCGACGGCTGTCCAATCTGCTGCTCTCGTGGGTATTTATGTTTACTGGGTGTAAGCGAGCCTTGAGAGTGTTCACCAGCGCCACCCTCGACCATAGCGGCGGACGTAGCACGTCCTGTAAGACCGCGAGCGTGACGTAGAACGTCATCTAACGGCGAGGGCGGAAACTGTGCGAGAGCCCTCTTATGCTACCTTTGGCATTAAGACTGCCAGAACCGAGACCCTCGTTAAGCTATCAGCAGACAAGTTAAAGGAAATAAGGGGCCCGTTTGACAAATTTTTGAAGGGAGCCAACAGTCACCGAAACCAAGGTGCATAGGGGAACGTTATTATTACTATTTTTTTTTAATGTGTTATGCTTATCAGTAGGATAATAATTCTTAGAATAATAATTTGCTTAAAGAAAATTACTTATAAAGCAGCAGAAAAAACAACCATGCCGCCGGTGGGATCCGAACCCACGACCTCCGAATATCGCGTCCGGTGCTCTTACCAACTGAGCTACGGCGACGGCTGTCCAATCTGCTGCTCTCGTGGGTATTTATGTTTACTGGGTGTAAGCGAGCCTTGAGAGTGTTCACCAGCGCCACCCTCGACCATAGCGGCGGACGTAGCACGTCCTGTAAGACCGCGAGCGTGACGTAGAACGTCATCTAACGGCGAGGGCGGAAACTGTGCGAGAGCCCTCTTATGCTACCTTTGGCATTAAGACTGCCAGAACCGAGACCCTCGTTAAGCTATCAGCAGACAAGTTAAAGGAAATGAGGGGCCCGTTTGACAAATTTTTGAAGGGAGCCAACAGTCACCGAAACCAAGGTGCATAGGGGAACGTTATTATTACTATTTTTTTTTAATGTGTTATGCTTATCAGTAGGATAATAATTCTTAGAATAATAATTTGCTTAAAGAAAATTACTTATAAAGCAGCAGAAAAAACAACCATGCCGCCGGTGGGATCCGAACCCACGACCTCCGAATATCGCGTCCGGTGCTCTTACCAACTGAGCTACGGCGACGGCTGTCCAATCTGCTGCTCTCGTGGGTATTTATGTTTACTGGGTGTAAGCGAGCCTTGAGAGTGTTCACCAGCGCCACCCTCGACCATAGCGGCGGACGTAGCACGTCCTGTAAGACCGCGAGCGTGACGTAGAACGTCATCTAACGGCGAGGGCGGAAACTGTGCGAGAGCCCTCTTATGCTACCTTTGGCATTAAGACTGCCAGAACCGAGACCCTCGTTAAGCTATCAGCAGACAAGTTAAAGGAAATGAGGGGCCCGTTTGACAAATTTTTGAAGGGAGCCAACAGTCACCGAAACCAAGGTGCATAGGGGAACGTTATTATTACTATTTTTTTTTAATGTGTTATGCTTATCAGTAGGATAATAATTCTTAGAATAATAATTTGCTTAAAGAAAATTACTTATAAAGCAGCAGAAAAAACAACCATGCCGCCGGTGGGATCCGAACCCACGACCTCCGAATATCGCGTCCGGTGCTCTTACCAACTGAGCTACGGCGACGGCTGTCCAATCTGCTGCTCTCGTGGGTATTTATGTTTACTGGGTGTAAGCGAGCCTTGAGAGTGTTCACCAGCGCCACCCTCGACCATAGCGGCGGACGTAGCACGTCCTGTAAGACCGCGAGCGTGACGTAGAACGTCATCTAACGGCGAGGGCGGAAACTGTGCGAGAGCCCTCTTATGCTACCTTTGGCATTAAGACTGCCAGAACCGAGACCCTCGTTAAGCTATCAGCAGACAAGTTAAAGGAAATGAGGGGCCCGTTTGACAAATTTTTGAAGGGAGCCAACAGTCACCGAAACCAAGGTGCATAGGGGAACGTTATTATTACTATTTTTTTTTAATGTGTTATGCTTATCAGTAGGATAATAATTCTTAGAATAATAATTTGCTTAAAGAAAATTACTTATAAAGCAGCAGAAAAAACAACCATGCCGCCGGTGGGATCCGAACCCACGACCTCCGAATATCGCGTCCGGTGCTCTTACCAACTGAGCTACGGCGACGGCTGTCCAATCTGCTGCTCTCGTGGGTATTTATGTTTACTGGGTGTAAGCGAGCCTTGAGAGTGTTCACCAGCGCCACCCTCGACCATAGCGGCGGACGTAGCACGTCCTGTAAGACCGCGAGCGTGACGTAGAACGTCATCTAACGGCGAGGGCGGAAACTGTGCGAGAGCCCTCTTATGCTACCTTTGGCATTAAGACTGCCAGAACCGAGACCCTCGTTAAGCTATCAGCAGACAAGTTAAAGGAAATGAGGGGCCCGTTTGACAAATTTTTGAAGGGAGCCAACAGTCACCGAAACCAAGGTGCATAGGGGAACGTTATTATTACTATTTTTTTTTAATGTGTTATGCTTATCAGTAGGATAATAATTCTTAGAATAATAATTTGCTTAAAGAAAATTACTTATAAAGCAGCAGAAAAAACAACCATGCCGCCGTTGGGATCCGAACCCACGACCTCCGAATATCGCGTCCGGTGCTCTTACCAACTGAGCTACGGCGACGGCTGTCCAATCTGCTGCTCTCGTGGGTATTTATGTTTACTGGGTGTAAGCGAGCCTTGAGAGCAGATTGGACAGCCGTCGCCGTAGCTCAGTTGGTAAGAGCACCGGACGCGATATTCGGAGGTCGTGGGTTCGGATCCCACCGGCGGCATGGTTGTTTTTTCTGCTGCTTTATAAGTAATTTTCTTTAAGCAAATTATTATTCTAAGAATTATTATCCTACTGATAAGCATAACACATTAAAAAAAAATAGTAATAATAACGTTCCCCTATGCACCTTGGTTTCGGTGACTGTTGGCTCCCTTCAAAAATTTGTCAAACGGGCCCCTCATTTCCTTTAACTTGTCTGCTGATAGCTTAACGAGGGTCTCGGTTCTGGCAGTCTTAATGCCAAAGGTAGCATAAGAGGGCTCTCGCACAGTTTCCGCCCTCGCCGTTAGATGACGTTCTACGTCACGCTCGCGGTCTTACAGGACGTGCTACGTCCGCCGCTATGGTCGAGGGTGGCGCTGGTGAACACTCTCAAGGCTCGCTTACACCCAGTAAACATAAATACCCACGAGAGCAGCAGATTGGACAGCCGTCGCCGTAGCTCAGTTGGTAAGAGCACCGGACGCGATATTCGGAGGTCGTGGGTTCGGATCCCACCGGCGGCATGGTTGTTTTTTCTGCTGCTTTATAAGTAATTTTCTTTAAGCAAATTATTATTCTAAGAATTATTATCCTACTGATAAGCATAACACATTAAAAAAAAATAGTAATAATAACGTTCCCCTATGCACCTTGGTTTCGGTGACTGTTGGCTCCCTTCAAAAATTTGTCAAACGGGCCCCTCATTTCCTTTAACTTGTCTGCTGATAGCTTAACGAGGGTCTCGGTTCTGGCAGTCTTAATGCCAAAGGTAGCATAAGAGGGCTCTCGCACAGTTTCCGCCCTCGCCGTTAGATGACGTTCTACGTCACGCTCGCGGTCTTACAGGACGTGCTACGTCCGCCGCTATGGTCGAGGGTGGCGCTGGTGAACACTCTCAAGGCTCGCTTACACCCAGTAAACATAAATACCCACGAGAGCAGCAGATTGGACAGCCGTCGCCGTAGCTCAGTTGGTAAGAGCACCGGACGCGATATTCGGAGGTCGTGGGTTCGGATCCCACCGGCGGCATGGTTGTTTTTTCTGCTGCTTTATAAGTAATTTTCTTTAAGCAAATTATTATTCTAAGAATTATTATCCTACTGATAAGCATAACACATTAAAAAAAAAATAGTAATAATAACGTTCCCCTATAAACCTTGGTTTCGGTGACTGTTGGCTCCCTTCAAAAATTTGTCATACGGGCCCCTCATTTCCTTTAACTTGTCTGCTGATAGCTTAACGAGGGTCTCGGTTCTGGCAGTCTTAATGCCAAAGGTAGCATAAGAGGGCTCTCGCACAGTTTCCGCCCTCGCCGTTAGATGACGTTCTACGTCACGCTCGCGGTCTTACAGGACGTGCTACGTCCGCCGCTATGGTCGAGGGTGGCGCTGGTGAACACTCTCAAGGCTCGCTTACACCCAGTAAACATAAATACCCACGAGAGCAGCAGATTGGACAGCCGTCGCCGTAGCTCAGTTGGTAAGAGCACCGGACGCGATATTCGGAGGTCGTGGGTTCGGATCCCACCGGCGGCATGGTTGTTTTTTCTGCTGCTTTATAAGTAATTTTCTTTAAGCAAATTATTATTCTAAGAATTATTATCCTACTGATAAGCATAACACATTAAAAAAAAAATAGTAATAATAACGTTCCCCTATGCACCTTGGTTTCGGTGACTGTTGGCTCCCTTCAAAAATTTGTCAAACGGGCCCCTCATTTCCTTTAACTTGTCTGCTGATAGCTTAACGAGGGTCTCGGTTCTGGCAGTCTTAATGCCAAAGGTAGCATAAGAGGGCTCTCGCACAGTTTCCGCCCTCGCCGTTAGATGACGTTCTACGTCACGCTCGCGGTCTTACAGGACGTGCTACGTCCGCCGCTATGGTCGAGGGTGGCGCTGGTGAACACTCTCAAGGCTCACTTACACCCAGTAAACATAAATACCCACGAGAGCAGCAGATTGGACAGCCGTCGCCGTAGCTCAGTTGGTAAGAGCACCGGACGCGATATTCGGAGGTCGTGGGTTCGGATCCCACCGGCGGCATGGTTGTTTTTTCTGCTGCTTTATAAGTAATTTTCTTTAAGCAAATTATTATTCTAAGAATTATTATCCTACTGATAAGCATAACACATAAAAAAAAATAGTAATAATAACGTTCCCCTATGCACCTTGGTTTCGGTGACTGTTGGCTCCCTTCAAAAATATATATATATATATATATATATATATATATATATATATATATATATATATATATATGCTCTTCGCCTCAGTGTATTGTAGTCGTTATGGAAAGCACGAAAGAGACGCAACAACGACAGATCGAAGCGCGGAAGAGACAACGCGCTCAAGAGACGCCAGAAGAGCGCGCCGCACGGCTAGAAGAAGTCGTGCCACGTCCCGGAGTGATTCCTCAACTGCGGAAGAGACCGGTTTGAGTTCTCGAGAGCGTCGGAATGAGACACTGCGTAGACGACGTGCCGAGGAAACGAAGCTTTCGCAATTCAACAAACCCGCCGCGGTGGCTCAGTGGTTAGGGCGCTCGACTACTGATCCGGAGTTCCCGGGTTCGAACCCGACCGCGGCGGCTGCGTTTTTATGGAGGAAAAACGCTAAGGCGCCCGTGTGCTGTGCGATGTCAGTGCACGTTAAAGATCTCCAGGTGGTCGAAATTATTCCGGAGCCCTCCACTACGGGACCTCATTGTTCCTCTCTTCTTTCACTCCCTCCTTTATCCCTTCCCTTACGGCGCGGTTCAGGTGTCCAACGATATATGAGACAGATACTGCGCCATTTCCTTTCCCCCAAAAGCCAATTATTATTTTTAATTCAATAAGGGATAACCAGAGCTAAACCGCAGCCAATTTTTTTCGTCGCGTTTCCAAAAATTGATTTTTGGAAACCCAGTGATTTTTCTATTACAGTCCGAAGAGATTCTGAAAAGCCTCGCAATTGAGTCTGTTATCCTCTGAGTCGTCAGCTCCTCCCGAAAGCAGTTCCTCCCGACGAGGTAATGGCAGATCACCTGGCCACCTTGTATACGCAATGCCTTAGAATACCAGAAGCTTGGATGAATGCTTACGTTATCTTAACCCAGGCCAAAAGAGACGTCATGAACTTGAAAAACTGGAAAAACTGTGGACCGTTCAGCTTAACGAATATACACCTAGCGTCTTACATATAGGACACTGGTTTTTTGCGCAGTAACTCGTGAAGTTTATTGTATAAAAGCTTGCACCCCCTAGCGTAGGTTCAAGAGGATATAAATGTTTCCTGCGTGAGGACTGTATTGTGAGCGTTCAGTTTTGCGCGTTAAGTGCATTTAGAAAGATCCGCCAGTTATCTCTGGACACCATTTTTGAAATTCGACCCCATTGACTGTATTGTAATTCTGCCAGAAAACAAGTAATTTTCGCGCATAAGAAAACCACACTCCGTTATGAGAGATGTGAGTTTGAAGTCGATGTCAAATGTTAGAAGCTTTACCACTCGTAGCTGGTAGCGAATTTGCCTGGTATCCGAGTTTGTAGCATGACTCAAAAGTTGGTGTCGAAAAAATATTCCCGCCAATAGAAGAGTGAGTCTGAATTGTTAAGTGAAGCAAACATTATAGTCAAAATAATACTTCATTTTTGCAAATTTCTAAACTTTTGGCATATACGGGTTAATGTCCGTGGCCTACAAGATGCCTACTAAAGTAATGGCTGATAGAATCTGACCAACTTTCTTATTCAATTAACTAAAAGAACAAGCTAGTTTTCATAAACCTACTCTGTTATAACCACATTCACATCATCAGTCAGGTAATAGAGAAATGGGAAGAATATTGCCGAGCCCCAATTTTCTTACTCCATAAAAATGAGAGAGCATTGACTTAGTCGAAGTCTCTGCAGTTATCTAGTCATTACGAAACCATGCGTAGAAAAGGCTTTTACGAAAGTATTGGAAATTAACTACAGCGGCTTCACAGCTGCCATAGTCCTCCAAAAAGAAAGCGATGTTGTCCCAATTGACGACCTTTTCACTGCCTTTTGTTGCTTTTCTACAGGATTCATTCAGAGAGGATTCGAAAAAGTTTTGGATAAAGTTCTATGCATAATACCTTAGCCACCTGCCACTCGCAAAAGTCACAGCCTTCGTAAGTGACTTGGGGAACGATTTGGAAAGCGTGACTGATAACCTGGAAAGGCAATGCCGGTTGCTGGGTCCAAAAGTTAGTATGCCGAAAACTAAAGTAGTGTTCAATAGTCTACTAAGGATTCAAGAGTTTGCGAAATGCAGTGAAGAGTTGTTTGGGGTAAGGGGATGCGTCTACTTAGGGCAGGTATAATGACCGCCACTCCGAAACACGAGACTGAAATCACTCTAAGAATAGGGTTGAGCGCATTTAGAGGTACTCTCAGATCATAAAAGACAGTTTACCAGCCACCCTCAAAAGGAAAACATATGAGAACAGTAGCTTACAGGTACTCACCTATAGGTTAGAAATGTGGAGGTTAAAAAGAAAAAATAAAATGAAAAGGACAACTGTAATGCTAATATAAAAGAAGAGAGCAGAGTTGGTCGGGAACAAGCGCCATTCAATGTAGCCGTAGTCGAAATCATGAATTTGGCATGGACAGGCCGGATAATGAGAAACGAAGATAACCTTTGTTTGTTAAGAGCAACGGAGTGTATTTCAAGAGAAAGCACGCGTAGCAGGGCTTTGCAGACGGTCAGGCGGCGGGTGACATTTGGAAGTTTGCGGTGATAATGCGGCCGCTGTTGGCACAGGACTGAGTTAATCGGAGGGGAGTTGGAGAGGAGTATGAGCTGCCGCGAGTGTACTTTGCCTGATGGCGGTGATAATGATGATCGTGGCCAGGGTGATACTAGCAATGTCAGCACCTCAGCCGCTAGTGCATTCTTGTAGATAAGAACTCGGGTTCTCGTTTCTTCTTTGTTTTAAAAAGGCACATAATGGCCAACTTTCGGCGTTAACACATTGTCATCGTCCGCTGCCCCTTCGACCTCCTCTCCCATTTTCTCCTCTCGCACTTTCTTGTCTCTGCAGCTGTCACACCGTACGCTCACCCTTCGCGGATGGATGAGTGACACACCGTCACGGCCGGCAATCGTCCCATCACCCCCTCTCCGGCGCCATCGTCGTACTGGCAAAAATGCTTCTACGCCGTGAGTCCCGGCATTCAGCGCTCACTGACTCAACACAAGTTAAAATATCTTCGAAGAGAAAACATTTTGTGCTCCTTAATAGCATCATCTCAAAACCATTGCAGAAATTCTGAAATTCTGATCTTAAAAGGCAGTCATGACCCGCAGCGGTGGCTCAGTGGTTAGGACACTCGACTACTGATCCGGAGTTCCCGGGTTCGAACCCGACCACGGTGGCTTCGTTTTTATGGAGGAAAAACGCTAAGGCGCCCGTGTGCTGCGCGATGTCAGTGCACGTTAAAAATCCCCAGGTGGTCGAAATTATTCCGGAGCCCTCCACTACGGCACCTCTTTTTCCCTTTCTTCTTTCACTCCCTCCTTTATCCCTTCCCTTCCAGTGCGGTTCAGGTGTCCAACGATATATGAGACAGATACTGCTCTATTTCCTTTTCCCAAAAACCAATTATTGTTATTAATATTACCATTTTTATTATAATGCAGTTATTGCCAATTTAATACCCCACGTGTTTGGCCAACATAATAGGTGCTTGCTATCACAAATCGTTACTTTATGCATGAAACCTTGGCTGGAAATAATCATGAGAGGGTATGCAGGAGAGTTCGGCCGGCGCTGCAGCCTCCCACAGTCAATGCGGTGCCCACCTCATTCTTCAAAAGACGAAAATTATATCTACTGCAAGGCTAAACTGCTGGGCAGCCCAAGCATGCAGCCGCGAACTAAGTGTGCTTTTCACATTTTTGCGCGACCTGTACAGCACACCATTCAATGCCCGAGATGCACTTTTTTTATACAGCGAGGGAATTCAGCTTTTTATTGATTTAGGCATTCGGGAAACAGTTTACATTAACTCTAGTCAACTCTCCACACCTCTCTCCTGCAAGGGGACTGTGTCACTTCATCTCGCTTACGCGACTAGCTTCTCGCTCGCTACTTCACTCGACTCGGATATAAGTTGATATAAATTATTTCGTTCACGTCAAAATGAATCTATGTATGCGCACAGGCTTGTGGTGTTCGGTACCGATAAGGCCAGAAAAACAGAAGATGCTCGTGAAGAATCAAGACATTAATTATGTTTAAGAAGGACTTTAAATAGATTCAGTATAAGCAGTGACCTTTACGATGCAGGCGCATTCTTCACGGAGACGCATTTATTACGGCATTACCGAGCACTTATTCCGTCTTATCTTTCTTCTCGGCTAGGCTCCGGCGTGGAAGCTAGCTTTCCTGATTAGCGTCTTAATGTGCAGCTTTTCTTTGCCCGCCCATTTTCTCGGTTCGCTCGCCTCCGTATTTTTCTTCCAAGCCACTTCGTTACACGGGGCTTAAAAACGCATTTTCTCGAACAGCCGCCTAAGGTTTCGAGATTAGTTCACACCGCGAACTTCAGGGGCGGTGCATACAAATTCTGAATAAAAAAGTTAATCTTCTTTACCGCTCAAAATATGAGAATCAAATATAGCCTGGAGAAACTCATCTTATTGGATTAGCGAAGGTTCTCTGCGGTGGCAGGAAACTTTTCAGTATTTCCTATATATAGTTTGTTCTTCGCCAGATAATATGCATTTTCATGCAGGACATGCGTTCGCAAATTCAGGATTAGAAACTAACTAGAAAAATTTCAAATTGTATGGAAGAATAATGGCATGTCACCTTTTGACACTCAATAGGAGGTTCCAGCTGCGAAACATATATTCATTTATTGCAGCCTCCCTCATTAAATGCCGTGCCGTTTTCAATCGATTGCCGTTCCTCTGTCGTCCTTTATTATAGTGCGCTTTGCAGCAACTTCACCGCGTGCAAAAAGCTAGGTTTCTTTTTGTTTATGAAAAATCGTCCTTTTTTCAGGACGTCCGATCATTCGTGAACATTATGCAGAAAATGTGAGCCTGTACTCATAGGCTTTGTGCTTTTGCTGAAAGAAACAGCCTTTCTCTGGTGATGTTTGGAACGGCGTGGGGAATGGTAGACTAATGCTGAAAGGGACACTTAATCTGCGCCTTAATGGTATGACGGGATAGCGTTAATGGGTTAATGCCCGTATATATGCGGAATTGGTAATTCTCAAGTTTAGATTCCGAGATCCCTGGCATTTCTCATCCCACTCCTGGCACAGTGGTGAGGCGGTTAAGCGATGCGCCACTGCTGTTCTTGGCAAGCGCTGCCACAATTGGTCTTGTGAGACTCAGGTTGCTCTTTCCGAGCAAGCTCGCGCTACCAATCGTTAATTTAACTGCCACCTGCCACGATAGTAAGTTTGCTCGCAATCCGATGGGCAGGTTGTGATTACGCCAGAAGGTTTCGTGACCTGGGTAGCTAAACCAGGTGGCCGGGTGGCTCAACTATCTGGGTGACAGTTGGGTGTCTCAGATGTCGCCAACGCCGGCGCTGGTGATTTTGTTTTTCAGACCAGGGGGACACTAACGCTCTAGCGTTAAAACAACGTTGTATTATCTAAGCTTTGGCTTATGAACGGAAGAGCTTCGTTGATCACATATCATATATTAATTACGCAGTGTAGTCTATACCATGCGAAAGACTCTGCAGCTGCTGGTGAAAGGCAATACAGGCAAGACAGCCGAGTTTTCCTAGTATGTATAGAAACTGAAATGACATAGTGAAGATAAGGGTGTGGGTTAACGGACAATGAAAAGCGAACAAATTCAAAAAACTAAGCGTGGCCTTTCGCCAAAGGTGAGCGACAGAAATGGGGCTGGTATAACAAACCGGGATAATCAACACACCATCCCCTCCCTGCCGCCACTTCTACGAAATACCTTCTCCCTCCCGATTTGTCCGCGCAAGGGGAAAAGAGCCAAGCACCTTCACAGTATGCTGAGAACATAATTGTATTTAGCGTGTGAAGTTCCGGTGTGTTACGGGAACTTTTCGGTTACCGCGCTGGAGCGCCAGATATCAACATTTTCTGAAATGTATGTTTTCCGTTTCTCATAGATTATCGCTTGCTAGGGAAAAAAAGGACATTTCCCACTGATAACAAAGTTTTAAAACTATGGTAAGACTATTACATTAATCAAGGTCTCTGTATCCTCCGCAGTTCTTTCTAAAAAGAAACGTGGTAGCGTGAATCTAACGGTGATATCTGAAGTTAAATGACACCGATATTTACTCCCAATCGCTGAAGGCGCAGTAATAGTGGCAGAAAAAGAAAAAAAAAAGCGATCTATTATTGAACAGAATTTTCTGTAAATAAGTCCATCTTTTCCTGTGGAACAAATATAAGCAAGGCCACAAGAGGCCAAGCGATTCGTTTTTACTTAAAACATACATTGAATAGAGCTGTCCTCAGTGTTTCTTAGGAACCTGCGACATTCAACTTTTTCACATTTTCATGCGGGAAGCAAGCCGCTGGTTGGTATTCTACGAGGCGTGGTACCTTAAGGCGGTTCTTCTAAAGCACTTTCCCGGCGGAAGATTTTTCCCCTCGAGCGAAAACCCACGGTCTCGGGTGCCTGCACGTCGAACTGTCGCCAAGTACACAGCCTGAGCGTAGCAAGCACGTATTCACTTCTCTCCACGCCATCTCCTGTATACTCATTCAGGCGTTAAGAAGTTCTTCAAAGCAGAATTCCTGAAGAAGCCACTGTGCGGTAGGTGGCAAGTGAACAGGCCTCAAGAACAGACGCGCCAGTGCTACTTATTCTTGCTCTTATTTTGTGCACTCTGAGCGCTTTTTTAGGTGACAGAAAAAAAATTAATTGCACAAAAGCCAGGACGTTTTCTGCACCGACACTTTTGGTGCTGTTATCTCCACCTTGCCGCATGGGTTCCCGTAATGCAGAGTGCGTGGCTACTTCCCGACGCTGTTTCGGAAGAGTGTTTGCACTAGATGAAGAAATGAACTGCAGGACAGAAGTGGAGGCTACAAGTAATATACTTAGGGGCTGTCAACCGGCACCATTGCTTTTCAGTCTTTCTTCCCTCTGGGCAGCTCTCATCCTGGCGTTGACAAACACACGCTCGTTGTACATTTTTCCTCGCAGCAAATGCGCGCAGTACAGTGCATAAGTGCGTAAATTCTGTGACGTCGAAACTTGTGCGGTTACACACCTGTGCTTGTGTATTGTTTTTGTTGGTGCGTCTGTGCGAGCATGTTCGCGTCCGTGCCCATGCACATTGTTTAGTTAAAAAAAAACTTGTCAATTCTCCATAAGTTGGTGAATTCGCTTACTTGCCAATATTATTACACTAGCAATTTTTTCAACACGTAAAATACTCCACTGCCTTACTCGTCCATTAATAAAACACTCAAAAAAGAAATATCAGCGGAATAAAGATTGTGGCAACTCTTGAGATCATTTTCGAAAACGCTATTTTTTTTCTCTTCCAAAAGACGATTGCGTTGCTCAGGTAATCGCATATATCTTGTCGCGATTTCACGCCCTATTTACACTGCCACTGAGCGCACGCGATTTAGTGAGTTTCGTGCAAGGTATAAAACTCAGATTACGATGATGTAGTAATGTTTTGGGACATATGCAGTGCAAATTTTGGGCCCATTTTGCCAATATGTCGTTCTTGCAGTGTGCGCATACGAGCTGAACGAGATAAGAAAATTCGACAAAAACAACCCTCCGTGTGACGCCGGCGTATTTGTGTGAGAATAATGGCGTTCAATGCGATGCCACATGGTGGCAACACAATTTATGATAACCTCTTAACAAGAGCTTGCCGCCGCTTCTTGCTCATCGTTCGCCAGGAAAGAGCGTGATGTAAGGAAGTGCAATATTTAATCACTTTACACACTTTTAACTTTTCTGTAGCTTTCGTAATTCAGATTGTTTCGTTGTGCCTTGCAGCTGCCAAGCTTTACAAACGCTCGTGTTTGACCCTGACTTCTGCATCTGCTCCCACTTGGTGAGCAATTTTTAGGGCAGTGCATGCTGACCGCGAGGCATGCAAATGGTACGGCTTTAAAACGGTGTAAATCATAGCACCGCCGCATTCAAAGCAGCATGCACACGATGGACTGAAGCTTCAAACTCGTGTCATCCTGCAAAGTTTATTTCACGTACATTTTATGTATGCATATGATTTTCTTCTAGTTTCGGAGATTCTGGGTCACAAAAATATAAACGGTTCATTAAGGTATGATGAGGGGACGGAAATCAGCGCTCAAAGAGCACTTGGGTAAATCAGTGGTTCAGGATGTCTTGTTCGTCATAGTTTCAAATTGTAATGCCAGTTAAGTAAAGTTGTGCTCACTTCAAGTCCATCGAATAATTAATTTCAAATTGAAGTGCGAAAAGATAATAGGCTGAGTCTTACCTTGCGCTCGAAGGCGCGAGGTTCATACGCTTCAAAAAGACAGTGACAAGGAAAGCTCGGAGGCTGATCAAAATAATGTGGTGGATGGCTAGCTTTGACCTGGGTAGTTAAGAAATAAATCACGCATGCGGTATCGCTTAAATAAAGAGCCAAAAATAGGAGTTGTTTGTACCTTGCATAGAAATTTGAGCGCTTGGTCAACAATCTGTTTCTCAACCGCCAAAAATAACCTTTACGTACAGACATCACTGCATAAGCAACGGTACGCCGTGAGGCCTGATACCAACGACTAGCTTCTGCTTGAGCAGTATGTCTCCAACGTAGTGCTCGTCACCCAAAAGATGCTTCTGGCGATTTCTTCGGCGTTATTGCGTCCCATACCTCCGTGCAACAAAATGGCTCCCAGTGCTTGGATTCCTAACTGTGGTTCGTAATCTAATAAGTGGAGCAAGGTAGGTTCCAGAGCACCCTGTGGGTAAATATGTCCGCTTAATGAGCGCATTCATCCTCGCGTTACAACCCATTATTCACGGCTAACGCACTGGAAATAAAGTGCCCATATGAAAGGGCGCCTCTACAGCACCAACCGCGAAATTACGGCGGCGCCGTGGAAGGAAAGAATTTTCTCCGACTCAGGTAGAGAAATAGCACTGAGTACACCTGCCCGCGCAACCGTGTTCTTTTTTTGTGTGTGTAAAAGACACAGCCATAGCGTGACTAACAGCGAACAAAGGAAAGAAGCGGAGCTGAGCGCGGAGGTATCAAACGTAAAGCTCTCAAGTAAGGTACCCGGGCTCTCCTTGAAGTTCTCTAGCCAACGTTTCTCGAAATAAGCCTGAAACTTGCGGACGCGTCAGGTCTGGAAATGGCAGGCCAAATAAGAGCCTGAAACCTTAACTGGACTATGTCTGGAGGTGCCGCGAACCCTCTTTCGACACATTCTGGCTGGGAAAGTTGTACTTTAGCTCTGCTGCACTACTTTTATAAACCCGTCACGAGCTGCTGTCCTCCATGGCATCTAAAGAATAGCGTGGAGAAAATAGCACTTACTGCTCTGTTGCAGTTTATTTTTATTCGTGGCGCAGAAAGCACCGGCTTTCTATCGTTTCTTCTGTGTAATGTGAGACCTAACACTGCTTAACGAGCTCACTGTACGCTATTATAAAGATGAGGGACGCGTAGGACTAACTCGTTTTAGTGGTCCTTAATCCAACATTCTGATTTTTCGTAGTTATTCAGCTTAAGCTATAGATCTCTTTCAAAGATGCTTGTTGTGAACAGCTCATAACTAAGGCGAGGATGAAACGAAGATGCGACGGTCTCCGTAAGATGCACAGCGAGTAAGCTCAAGCTGCCATTCTCTCAAGGCTGACTGCGCAATGGATTGGCTTGCCGTAGATGCGGGATTCGACGTCATGTAGAACCGAGAGTGGCTCAACTCCGCACATAAATCTAAACCTTGTCACCAGTGGGAATTGGGTTCCGTTGCCGGCAAATATCAAAAGAGAGCCTCAATAACCATTTTGCCCCCAAATTCAGTCCCTATTCTGCTACGACCGGCGCAACCGTTCCACTGTACGCGATCGTTCATACGCTACCTCATTTCACATTATATAACTAGCTGGCATGATAACTGCGTCCCAGGTATTTGAAAACCCACTATGCACTTGTATGCAGTGGGACGAAGCTTAGAAACGGAGGCGAGGCACGGAACGAAATCAAGGGTCACGCCTGATGAACCCGTGAGGCTTCCATTGGGCAACTTGTTAGGAACCTCGTTTAAGAAGCTCAGTAGATTGTCAGTCACCTCTGACTGCCGAAAACCATTCACGTGAGGAATGAAACACGCGGCGCATGCAAGTATGGCGTCTGTTGAAGATTCTTCTGAGTTTTGGCCCAACATCAGCATACGGGGCTGTAGTTGATTAATCTTTTAACGGATGTTGAGCGTGCTTGGGAATAAACCTGGCCTCGGACGGGTACCGTTAATTTCCTTGATGCTGACATAAAGCTGTAGGCATTCCAATTTCACAGTAGAGAAATGTATAAATAGAGGTGAGGATATGCGCGAAAAGTTCTTTATAGAGCCGATGAAATGGTACGTACATATTAAGGTAAGGATTAAACGCATGAGCGTGCGGTATTCCGTCACTCGTCATCGTAACCCAGAGATATTTTTAAGCTTGCTTCTTTAACACCGAAGATATCGGCGATTAAACTTTGATGCTCCTTCTCGGCTCCCCTCCACTCATGTACACCGACGCGTCAGAAAAAATATGTAGGAAACAGTCCGGGATTGCACCCCACCTCGCCTAATCCCGCCCGCTCGCCCGCTCTCCATGACGTCAGTGAGCTCGCCCAGACAGCCTACTGACGTCATCGGGGTAAAGGACGCGTGGTTACATGTCGCCCTAATGAGTTGCGAGCTACTAAGAGCAGCGATGTTTTGTAAGTATTTGTACATTATAGGATACAGGCATAGCTTTTAACTTAGGCTCGAATGCCCACGAAGACGATCTCTACAGATCTCTAGCACTGGAATATGACTATCGAAATTATTTCATGGTCCCTTTAACCAATGAGATCATTATTGGAGGACATCAAATAGAAGAAAACACGAAAAACTTTCGTAATGAGAGCACGAAATTTTTTTTCAAATTTTACTTCAATTTTCAATCAAAACACGGAAAGTACAGTTCGGCATAGCATTCGCTCTAAATTAACTCCACCACTATGTGAGGAGTAGCCTCCGAATGCATCGTCCAAGCTCTTTTGAAATCTTCTTCGCATGGGTATAATCAGGTGCTCATATTGAAAACAACTGCAAGGCATCATGTCCCGCTGGAATTTTCGACGATGTCGTAAACGGTACGACGTCCTCTCGCCGTCTCTTGTTCAGTTGACAACCCGGCATAGTTAGCGTCGTCGCCGGTGTGTGCGTTAAAGCCGGATTGGTTGACAGGGTTGCGACATCACAAGCTGAGCTGTGAAACTGAAAATGATTAGAACTTTAGAAAACAGGCGATTAAAAGACCCCCACATGACTCACACATCTTTAGGACATGTAAGTATTGAAATGCGCTGAAAAGAAAATTAGGGCAATTAGTCTACAATCGAACCCCTGACCCTTGGCTCAAGAGTCAGACAAGTGGCCCATAAGCCACACATATACGTTCATACGGCTTGATTAAAGCGGGCTTTATGTGTATGTCGCGTGGTATTTCACATAAAACCAAAACAGTGCCCGTGTCTGCGTAGGCAAGAGAAGCCGCTGGCCGGACCCCATTCATCTTATTCCATCATAACCATAAAGGCAGAGCTAAACGTCCCCCAAATTTTTGTCTTCTTGTGAAGACGCTGTCTCAACTGAAGGAAGTTCCTAGAAGAGACGCAGTTGATTTCAGAAAATAGCGCATTTCGCATAAGCAAGATTTAACTCAAAAATCAGCGAAAGCTAAATTTAAAGCTGAAAAAATAATACTCCACAGAAAACTCGAACGATTACCAATTGCGAGGAGTACACGGGGGAGAAGTTACGGGGTGGCTTTAATGAGGTCAAAAGTCAAATCACATCTGGAGTTTCATAACCGGGCCTTGGCGCCAAGTCTCGCTCACCAGCCTGCCAGGTAAATGACAGCGCTATGGCTTAGATTCCTGGTCATGCTTGCATATTTGTCGAGCTAAAGCCTTGGAAGAAGTCCAGAATCCTGAAGCCTGGGAGCTATTTCATGACGACATCATTTCCAGTAACGCTTTCCTGAATATTAATTTTTCGCTTGAACAAGCCTTTACCAACACCCAATTAATGGCAACACTTTCGGAAGGAATATTTCAAAACTGATAAGAATATATAGTTTATTTGGGGTGGATACTCGGATGGCGCGGAATTTCAAAACTGTCAAATAAAAGATCAGTTAAGGAATTACAATAGTTTGAAGCAAAATATCTCTTAATTGATTCATTCCCTGAAACCCTGTATCATGGTCTTGTTTTTTAAACCGTGCCTAAGGAAAGCGCAGCCTTGTATTTAACAATACTTTTGAAATATAATTTGTGCTCCAAGGCGCAAGTGAACCATCTAAGTTGTTTGCGTGCTAACTGGGTGAAAATTTCTTTCTAATACAAGCTAGCAATCGGAGATTAACCACATTTGCAAGTCTGCGGATAGAAGAGCATTTGCCAGGAAAAACATATGCGCAGACGCACACGCAAGCTAACCAAGCCCATAATATAACCCAATCAAAGTACCATCCAAATAGCGCTCTTATTAGCCGACGGCTGAACGCATTAGTTTTCGGCAACGACGCAATGCATGCTTGAGAGAAAACCTCTATTCAGAACGAGAGTTCTAACTTTTTAAAGTTAGAACTAGTTAGGTCTAAGTTCTAACAGGAATTTTTCTCGCAGTGCAGTCTAAAAGACGGAAAGCAGAACAACAAAAAATGAAATTTTGCACTCTACTTTGGCATTAGCATATTTCACATATCCCCGCCATACGGAGCCGAATTGAAAATAGCGTGCTCTTAATACGCAGCGCAGCTCAGAAGCACGCAGACGCTAAGGAAAAAAAGCTCGGTCTTACAGGAAGAGCCAGGCATTATTGGCTGCAACATGCCTGTATAGAGCTTGAAACGCGTTTGATAACCATCGGAGCTGCACTCGGTGATCCAACTTCAGTCGCAGTGTGCGGCACTGGTGCTCTCATCAGAGAGATGTGGCCCAAGGGCAGAACATAGAGTGCCTCTACTTCTCATTACGCCTTTTTTCCGCATTGAAAGGCTGACATACACATAAGAAACAGTTCCGAAGTTATCATTTCTTATATGCATGCAATCTCATTAAAAGCTATGCGGCGAAGACTCCGTTATCATAGCCAATCTTCAGATTGCTCCTTCTTTCTAGCGCCGCTCAGAACCTTGTAACCGGAACAAATTTGTAGAGCATCATTTACGAGATGTCACAAGGGGCTGGCAGAGCGCCAAGTGAAGAAGAAAAAAAAATACAATCGATATAAGACCCAAGCCAGACTATCTCTCTCCCAGAATGGCCGAAACTTTGGCTCAGTAGCGCCTAAAAAAAAGGAAAAAGGAAAACCGAGGGATGGAAGAATAGAACTAGCGACACGAGGCTGCGTTTATCCACTGGAACTGCATGTTTCTGTTAAAATTTCATTTTTTATTGCCTACTTGCGTTTGTGCAGACGGAACTGCACTAGCTGTTCTAGAGTCCAAGTCTCAACGTGAATACTGTTCTGCGGATAACACGAGTGTCAGGTTTTGCCCAAAGTAAAAATTTCAAGAATCGACTGAACGTAATAACCGGCGTCCTAATATATGTGAGAACGGTGTACGTAATGTAGCAACAAAGAAGCTCATAACCGTGATGAGACGCTGCCTTAAGATAGCGATAAAAATTTGTAACTAATTGCTGTCATTTCTGAAGACCGGCTAAAAAAAGTAAGAAGCCTCCGCTCTATCTTCACACATGAAAGATTTGTGCCGTTTAAAAAGTTCGCTCGCTAGGCTCGAAAGAGAGAGAAAAACATTAATTTGTTCGTTCACCTAATCTATTTGCGCTTGAAGCAATGATAAGATAAACTACAAAGAGACCAATCATGATTGTTTCTTGCGCCTTAGCGGTATTGTTAAGTGGATCAGTGGTTGTAGGGACCGGATCTACCTTGTGGAAATATAGAGGGTCAAGCCTTCCGCCCCCCCGCCCCTCCCGCACCCGCACTCCGCGGATGCACCGTTCCCGCTCGCTAACCGCGGAGGGGTTCGTGCACGAGGAAACGAAGGGAAGGGACGACAAAGCGTTAATACTCATATGGTATTTATTACAATTGCAAATAATACACAGAGCGGGCAAGCTAGCTACAAAACATCAACGAGGCGTTCCTCGGAAATAGGAGGCTACGTAAGAAGGACATCCGACTTACGGCTGGGGCAGGGGCGCGATTTCGGAGGTATCGGCGGCGAGCGTTTGTATGCGCCGACGATGGCGGCCGGGTTTTCCCGTGCGCGCCGCATTCTTTGGGCAACGCCATCCCTGAGCATTTGCTGGGGAAGGTGACGAGAGTGCGCGTTTGCTGCGCTCGCTTCGCTGCCTGGAACCAGAAGTCCAGCGGCAAGGCACAACGGATCTTCGTGCGCCTGCCGCGGAAGGTGGCGAGAGCGAGCGCCTTCCACCGCTCACGACGCTGGCCGGATCCCGAAGAGACCCTCTCCGGTTCCGCGCAATTTCGTGTAGCCTTTGAGGCGGCGTTCCCGTCGCTGTTTTCGCTTCCCTCATGAGAGAGACTTCCCTCCTCGCCCAGGCGGTGCTGTCCTGGCGCACGATGGTGAAGATAGGCCGCGTCGAAATGGAGGGGGAAAACAGGTTCTCCACAACCTCCCCACAAAGCATATTTTTATAATTTGCCTACAACCCTCTTTATCAGCTGAATAGTGAATGCAATCTAGAGCGAAATGAAGTATGAGAAAATTTGTTGGCCACTGTTAACGCCCGGCGTTCAGCTGCTGAAATCAACCTGAAAATATCAAAAATATAAGCATGTTCTTCAAACGTATTGGCCATTCTAAGACACTGTCATCATCAATTCCGCTTTTTCATGTTGGCGTGCAGAAAAGCAGTCGTAGGAGTAAACAACAAACAGGGCGCAATAAAACAAGCACATGACTTCTACTTGTATTAGTTCAAAGCTATTTTGTGAGACGATAGGCGTACCAAGCAACTCGTGAATTTTATGGACGTCCAGAAAACGCGCATCCGCACGATTAAAAGAAAAAAGAAGGAATGTCTGTACTCTATAAGAAACTCAAAGATACAGCAGTGGAACTCGCGAATAGCAAAGACAGAACACCTCCACCCATCCTCCTCCTCCTCCTGCATGCCGGAAATACAGAAGATTTCCACATATTGCCTTCCAAGACGCATCTGTTTAGTTTATCGCATCTTTGCAACAACGGGGCAATTTCTTAGGGCTTCCGGCGCATCAGGTAATGTGGCCCGGAGCTCGACACTAAATCCGGTAACAGGCGGAGAAGCAGGAAAATGGAGACGGAGATTTATCCCGGAGCGGAATAAATTTTTTGGTGCGCCTATATTCAGGGCGTCTCTAAGGAAGTGCAGGGATATGTCATATTATAAATATGGGCGCGCCACATCTCTATGCCTTCCCTTTTGTGCTAGATGGCCAAAAAAAAGTGCAGGCACGAAGGAAACAAAAAAAAAATAAAATATGAAAAGACGAGCTGTATGTATGTGTGCACATTGTTTAGTCAGTGAAAGAGAGACATGAGGACAAAGTGCTTAAATATTTTACTATGCACTAAGTTTTTAGTTTCATAAAAAAAGTAAATGAAGACAGCGAATGAAAAAACAGCCAGGGTAATACAGTGCCAAGGGTAATTGCGGTTCGAAACACCAAAAACTGATATGGCTATCACAAACGGCCAGCTACAAATCTCTAATTACAAATAAGCGCCCAACTCTTCTAGTTCAAAAATAAATTATTGAAAATTAGTTAACTAGCTTCCTGGTGTTCACCAAGCTGGAGATACTGTGCCGCAAGAGCCATATTTTTGCACCAAAAAGCCTGTTTTTGTATAATTTTCAAAGTGTTCGCTAAAGCACCCGGTATATTACAATGCACGGGGGTAACACCAGTTACCACACTTTGGCATTGACGCTGACGCGTTAATGCCTACAGTGTGTGTGTCAGCAAAATGCATGCAAGATACGCGTGTATTGCGTCTCATTTGACATTAAGGATTTGCAATCCATGAGACTCGTTCTATCCACTTTGCACTCCATGAGACTCATATTCAGTCAGCCCCAAAGGCGAGCACAGGAAGTCTTGTTCGAGTTAATTGTTCGCGTTCTTTTTATTCATTGTAGATTTGATAGTGCTGGCTGCCGTCATGGCGCGTGGAAGTGCGAGATGCCGGTTTAATTAAGTACTTGGGCTTGCTTGATATCTGGGAATATCTTGAGACAAGCATGAACCTAAGCAAAAATTCGCGTTTCACATCGACCTCAATACATTAAAGAGAAATTTATTGACATCATATATTTCACAGAACGGACACACAACAGCATTTAATCATTACTATAGCACACAAATGGCACACGTCAGCGGTCGTCACCAGTTGACGCATGCCGCAAGCTAAATTATTAGTACGTCAGCACTAACCAGCAGGTTCTGGGGTCAACAATATTGTCGCTAACCAATGCAAGTCCGGAGGTTCAGAGTCTAGCAAAAAGAAGTCACTTCAATATCCAAGACTGGGAGTTGAACCCGCAGCGGCGCGAACAGATCAGCTTGAAAAGCCGCTGCGCGACACCATCAGGCAATCGACGCAGTAATTTTTTTTTTATTGCATGGAAGTCAATCCCGCTGACCTTCCAAATACTTTACGTACACGCATACTATTCCCCAGTACAGACACACAATTTAATGTCCGCGTACACTGCACTCCACCTCCACATAATAATTGCAGGAGACATAGACATGCGTCACGAACCAGCAACCATTCAGGTGGCCTGTCCTGCGCCGCATAAACCCCACGCATCAAGGCGCACTGTAAGAGATTACCTAATGCGTAGGCTGCGCCTCCGCAATTGCGAGAGTTATTCCTGGCAGAGTTGGGGTTGATCAGCAGTGGGAAGCACGAATGATTAGGTTTAAAACAAAATAAATGGACGAAACAATGCGTAATGGCATCCAAACATAAGTAACCCTGCTCCCTATATTTACTCTTAACAATGAAATGCTTGCTTATTGCCCAGTCAATGTAAGGTTACCCTTTCCTTCATCATTTTATTAATTATCTCCTAACTGGAAATCATTTTCGTGCATCTGCGGAGTGAAGGTACTGGCACTAACTAAACCACTATAGAAATTTTGTCCGCAGCTTGGCCTCGAGCAGGGCATTCTAAATTGATAGAAAACGGACGTAAAACGAAGTAGAAAACATAATTGACGCGCCAACTACGAGTAAGGAACGGTTACAGCCCAATATTCTTGTTTAAACAAAAAGTATATTTAAGGCGGCCTTTGCCAGCAAATGTGCTTTCGGCCACCAACGTGCATAAAGCAAGCGTTTGCTCGACCGTTCCGCGAATTCTTCGTCACATTTCAATCTACCCCTCCCCTTCCACTCTGCAACCGAACGGAGAACGGTTTCATAGCAATAAAGTGTTCCGCGAACCGCTCTTAGCAATCGCCGCGCACTTTTCCTCAAGTAAGGTGCGCGCTATATATCTAGCCTTCGCCTTGCGCTGCTCCCTTATTTGAGATCGATTCGTCTGACATTTTCGTGGCACCAAACGACCCGCTCCGAAAAGTTGGGTTCTTTCTCCTCTCTTTGTTCTTTTTAGTTTTCCTCACTTCTCTTTGCTTTGTATACCCTCTGGGTTCTGTAGGGAATACACATTACTATTATTATATTGCTTCAGTCCTTTCACCTTATTGTTTCAAATAAGGAAAACACCAACAATTACCTACAAACTTTCTTTACCCTGAGCTCCGGCTTGAATGAGCTTTGTGCCTCTCAAACGTCATTGATCGTAAGACAGTGAAAAAGGAAACAATAGAAATAATATTTTCTGAATAACGGCTGTCGACCTCGATACTTTATCTCAAAGTTCAGGTTATCCTTTTTTTTTATTAAACATTTTGTGCTCAAGACGAAAGGTTTGACGTGTATAAACTTTATGATGGCAATTTCTGCAAAAGGGGCCAGCCGATTTCGAGCCCCGCTGACGAAGCGGAAATAACAGAAAAGGAAGCATACGGTTGACCCTGTGACACATTGTTGCTGCAGGAAGAGAAAGCAAAGAATGATCGGTGGTCACAAAGAATATCTTGTAGTTTTTGACATGCAATACACATGAACAGTGCGAGAAGAGCGCCGTCGAACCAGATTAGAAGAAAAAGGTATCTTAAATCACGCGACGACACGTTCCTGGCTAAAAAAGAAGACGCAAGCATTAGATTATGCTTGTTATCTTTATATCCACACCCATCCACCAGTAAATTTGGGAGGAGACAGTGCGGCAACATTTACTGAGAATTAACACGCGAGAAGCTTTCAGATTACCATGCTCAAATCTGGTTGGAGAAAAGAAGTATATGCTGCTCGTATATTGAACAATTTCAATGTGTTAACGAAGTGTACCACGGGCTCCTGAGAAAAAACCATACTATCAATTTTATGAGGAATGAAAGCAGGTTAAATCAGAGAGAAAAAGAATATGTTTTCATAATGTCTACATAAAAAAAAGGCTATGTACGGAAGGCAATTCATATCCTCGATGTTGTGAACTCAAGTTGCGGCAGTGTCTGAGCTTCTATGTTGCCTTTACCTGATAATCAAATTTCCAGTGCGCAAAAAAAAATTGTTTTAGAAAGAGCGCCTGTGCATGAATGACCAGTGCGATCACAATCGATAGTTCACAGTTTCAATGATTTCTCTCGAAGCTAGTGTAGTGAGCGCCCATCAAAGCATTAAGTAATTTTCCCATTAGCCTTCCTGTACTTAATACGAGCTATTCTTCTGAATTCTTTTCACGGTAACACGAATTTCGAACGGGTGTTGTTTGTCTGCTCAAGTTGTGATTAAAGTATATGACGCAGCAATGGCGTAGAGGTAGACCATCCGCCTCGTGTGCAAAAAGACCGCGATTTGAATCTCGGTCCCGCTGCAGTTTTTTACCGCATAAAAAAATGCCCGTCGATGGAGCTGAATAACCAGGCTGCGGTGCTGCCTGATGCAGGTGACCGGAAAGGACAATTTACCCTGTCAGCAGAAAAGGATGTGGGTCCCATGGTGCAGTACTTGGCCACCACTTCTTAAATAAATAAACCAATTGAAGCTTGGCTCTCAGTTCCGAACGGCTGCGGTGCAACTTACCAAGGAGGTAGTTAGACCTGTGGCACAGTTGGGGGTGCTTAGAACCTCTGTCTCCAGACACCGGCATTACAAACTGACCATGGCCATGTTTAACGCTAGAACCTTATACTGTGGCGCTATCCGCCCAGTGCTGCTTGGGGAACTAGCGCCTATTAAATGGGGAGTCATAGGGCTAAGTGAAGTTAAGAGGGCAGATGAACTAAACACAGAGCTAAGGGAGTGCACGCAGCATGCTATCGTAGTCTAACAGACAAGCGAGAGCTTGTTTTGGGGTACCTGGTCTCTAAATATATAGATGGCAACATAGAGGAGTAATGCAGCATTACAGTGGAGTGGCACTTTTTGTTAGGCTTACAAACTGAAGCTAGTATTGGCCCACCCGCAAGAAATAGTCATGATGACCAGATTGTTGAATGCTTCTATCAAGACGTGGACTCAACAACGGATAAATTAATAGCTCAGCAGAGTGTACTACTGGAGTGACTTCAAAGGTAGGCTAGGAAAGAAGCAGGCACATCAGGCAATGGGCGACTACGGCAATGGGGGAGTGGGTAGTAGAATTCGTAGAACGAAATAACTTTTGGGTCACGAATATCTTCTTTCGCAAATGGGAGAATCACAAATGGGCATGTAACAGTCCAAATGGCGGGTCTAAAAATGAACTGCACCTAATATTGTGCGCTTGTCGTAGAGTCATGTAGGATGGGCAGGGGCTCGGAGAGGTGAGACGTCACAACCAATAATGACAAAGTCTCGCATTAACCTACACTTCAAGAGGGAACCGAGGAAGCTAGTAAACAAAAACAAATCAACAAATTCGCGGCAAGACAGAAAGTCGAGTAATTTAGGACATCGCTGTGGATCTGATATCTCGTTTTGAACCAAGACAACCAGTGTTCATGCTACAGTGGATAATCTTACGAATATCACTACAGAGTGCGGTATGCGGTATGCGGTATCTAGAAACTATGCAGATAAGCCGACTTAGGACACGAAACATATTGGTAGCAGAGCAGGGAACAGGGAGTACTGAGCCGCAGTACCCGTGTTGTAACCCGACCGCAGCGGCCGCGTTTCGATGGAGGCGAAAGGCAGATAAGGCCCGTGTGATGGGGCCCGTGTGCGATGTCAGCGCGCGTTAAAGGCCCCCAGGTGGTGAAAATTATTCCGGAGCCCTCCACGTAGGGCATCCCTTTCTCTTTTCCCCTCTTATACTCCCACCACCCATCCTTCCCTCGCAGCGCGGATGAAGTGTCCACCGAGAAGTGATACAGTTACTGCGCCATTTCCTTCCCCCAGAAATCACTTATATTGTTCAATTCTTTTATGCTAACTGTTTCAAGATTTAATTATTCCTTTTACTGTTTTTTATCTCTCTTTCATTCCGTTTTTTATTCTTGCTCTCTTTCTGTCTGTATTTTCCTGTTTTCCTTCCTGTCGTTCTTTATTTCTTCTCGTGTCTTTCCCGAGCATCCTCGTCTCCTTCTCACAAAAACCCTCGCACTCTGTTTCTTCTTGATAGACAGGGCCCTACGCATAAGCAGTGTTGAGGATGCCAGTAAGTACATGACGGGAGAAAACAACAAAGCCTCCGCAATCAATTTTTTCTTCTTCGAGCTCCTTCGTCCCACTCCCAGCCTCAGCTGTCGAGAAAAGACTACGCATGTTGAAAGACGTGTCTGCAAGACAGCGCCGTGGCTCAATAAAGTTTATGTGACCTCTTCCTTTCTTTGTCCGGCGGCTTTTTTTTAGTCATTTCCTTCAGTCGTCACCGTCTACTTCCAACGCTATTCGCCCTGCTTCGTCTGGAAGGAGCTTTCCGTGGGTTAGGGAGATCGCGGGCGACCATCTGCTTTGGCTCGAGGAGGTCCTTTGTGTCTCGGCGCCCACAGTGTTGCAACGCTTTCACAAGGTCGGCTCGCCTAAATGTTTATCTCAGCTCTTTTTCCTCCTTGTTCGGTTCGACACGGCACTTGTGTCTTCTCATGCTTCCATAAGGAAGCATGAGAAGACACAAGTGCCGTGTCGCAGTTAGTTAATGAAAAGCACTAACTAGCCGAACTTTCTTCTTTATCACGTTCCATTTCGGTGCAGTTTTTATAAACTGCACCGAAATGGAACGTGATAAAGAAGAAAGTTCGGCTAGTTAGTGCTTTTGATTAACTAACTGCGACACGCTAGCTGACGCTAAAAGAACGAAAGACAGCGAAAAGATACCGACGGTACACATGCTAGGAAGTCACGAAAAAGATATTGGGCAAAAACAGGGCCAATTCTACTAGAAAGTGGCATGATTAACGACGAAAGTCTGGCTAGTCAATGCTTTTGATTAAATGGCTGGGACATGATAACTAGCATTAAAAACACAATGAACAACGAAAAGATACCGACGGGACAAACACTTAGTTGTCCCTTGTGTTTTTAGAGCTAGCTGCCATGTCGCAGCCTGTTATTAACGAAAAAGACCGTCGCAAAACAAAATCTTGATACTCGGAACTGTCACCGTCGGAACGTTCCCGCCAATTATTAGGGACGTTTAGCCCTAAGCTATCACTTCAAGTCTGTCTTTTTGCAACGGTGCCTGAACGAAGGACTTGATGTTTGCTGAGCGGCATCGACATTGGGAACCGGTACCATAGTGTGCAACCTAAAATCCCCCCTTTCGTTTGCAGAATAGACACCGATGTCACCCAGAAACTAAACCAGGGTCATTCGGGGCTAACTCATACTTTAATATTGTCATAGCTGCAGAATTCGGCTACATAGTCGCTTTGCTCTAAAACTATCTTTTTTTTGTTTATTGTATCCTCTTTTTCATGATTACATACAACAAAATCGGGGTTTTGAAGTGGCTTAACACCACTTTGTAAAAGATATCCGTTGGTCTGCAGCTGATGTTGCGATGATAGACGCCCTATTACTCGGGGTGAACCACCAAAGGTCACACCGCTGCTGCAGCATCGCCACCCTCTTACACTTTTCGCCGTTTGTGACCTCAGATATACCTTTCACCACATTTCTAAAGTTCATTCGTGGACTACTGGCACGTGTTATATAAACATGCCAAGGACATGCACACCAAGACGGGTAGCACTCTACATTTCTTCTCGTTATTTTCTATTGAGCAAGGCAGCAAGCAAATAGAAATGATGAGAGTCGCGGGAAATACTAGGTTGTATAGGAAGTATGTTCCCAACAACCCTAGCTCTGTTTTGCTTTGAGAGAATTGACCAACCAAATACCCGCGCCACCAAATAATTGAAAAACAAGACTACACTACCAGAAACAAAACCTGGAACATATTTTCCCGTATTTAGTATGGGAAAATACCAACCAATATACAGTGCAACTAAAGAATTATAAAGCCAGGCTATACCACCAGCAACAAAATCGGGAACGTATTTTCCCGTCTTTAGCATGAGAAAATACCAACCAATAATCCGTGCCACCAAAGAATTATAAAACAAGGCCTATACCAACAGCAGCCAAACTTGGAATGTATTTTCCCGTCCTACCGTCTTTAGTAGGTTTGAACTGCATGATTCTTCCGATGCGTCACGAGTGCTTCCGCTGCGGCGAATATTTTTTGTGTCCTCTTCTTTCGTCCATCACTGCAACATATCGTGCCCTGCATGCATATTTACATGCATTAGAAATGCGCATATGTATGCAAGCGAGGCTGAGTGGGTTCGGGTTTCGTGAAACGACATGATTACTTTTATTGAGATCTTCGCTGTCTGCGCTTTTTCCGATGTTGCACCCCCACGCCTCCTTGTCCCTAAATCATTCAAATGCATTATTCCAAATCCAATGCTTATTGATAAGCAAATTTTTTTGGCTCATTTATTTTTCTCCGGCTGCATCCTGATCAAAAAGAGCAAGCTTTCGATGCTCCTTCGAGCTTGAAAATGGCAAACTTCTGCCCCTGTGATCGCGAATGCAGCATCGTTTCAGTGACTTGTGACTTCCCTCCGATACGCTCTTTCAGCCTTGAATGCGCTGCATGCTGCATCGGGCATCATGTCCTTGAATTCTTTATGGTTTTTTTTTCGCTGTATTAACCTTTGCGTACGTGCGTATGTGTGTATGTGTGTGTGTGCGCCCGCACTATTGTAGATACTCTCTTTGTTGTTTAACGGGCTTCGTTCTTCTGAAATGTGGGTTTGTTCTGTTAGACTATTTGGAAAATTGTTACCTCTTTCACTAAGAACACACTGCATGTACTTTTGCTTTTAAAGCAGTTTACAGATCGACGTTGTGAGAACACACAAAGCGTCACAATCTTGAAGTTAAATGATCCGGAACGTTTGAAAGAGAAAGAAAATACTCGTTGACGTCGGCAACAAGAGGACGTTCTGGCCTACGCTGTTTCCCCAATGCAGAATTTTGGTGCCTGCAACTACTTGCGTAAATATATATTCTTTTTACTTTCGAGACGCTTTGCCAGCGAAATTGCATTTCGAGTGGACTAAGTTGCAGACTGCCTCAGGACTTCATGACTTTTATCCTTAACGTCTCTCGTGACATGTCTATGCTCTTTCCAACAGAGTTTCTCTACCTTTATGCTCCTTGTAGGTATCTGCCTAACAATGATCGAATATATCTGCTTTTAACAACGCCTTATTGCTGCTTTTTTCTCGAAACAGTGTGCACAAAGATATTCATTGAAACTCATATTATTTCTCGTGCATTTAATGCCGTGCGTGGGTCGCCAAAATTTCTGATATCGATTCCAATCTCATGAAATGAACTCCTGAATTAATAAATTTATTGTTGCCATATAACCAATACTAAACTGCATGGACGCAAGTGACGTTTTGAGAACCTCAAATTGGAGCATGCAGAGCATGACAAGCTTAATTGGCTTCGATCCTGTCTTTGCTTCTGCGTCGGCTTCTGCTTCACGTGAAATCTTTCTAAAGGAGACGAGTGAAGTCGTTCTGCAAGAAGGAGGGGCGAATCGGGGGAGGAGGAGTATGCCACAGCCATACCATCGACTGCCTGTCTATTGTGCTAAGTGCCTGCGTGATGTTGCGGCAATAGCTATATGCCTATTTCAATATTCGAGCGCAAGTGGAAGAGGGGGGTGTGGGGTGGGGAGGGGGAGGGCAAAACCGCAGCCAGTCCATGCTTCTCAACTGCATGGCACAATATTACCACATCGTCGGTCATAGCACGTTAAATCTTTTAGAGGTGCCTCCGTAGCAGGAAGATTTCCAGAATGAATCATACCTCGCGTTCTAACAGGATAATGCAAATGAGTGTCAAGAGATATCAACAACAAGGTTCCTGCTTTTTTATATTTGCATGCTTCACGGCAGAGAAATGGCATGAGTCGTGTCCACTGCATAACTTGCGCTGCGGAGTTCCAGCGGACTACGGCAGAACAATTTACGACAGGAAAAAATACCAAAGGAAGATCGCATGCTCCTTTACTCTTTCCTTCTGCCGTGTGATGCTGCTGCTTATAATGCTTTTCACCGCAACATCATCACCGTGCTGTCGTGCTATTCAAACGGTCTGTCTAGTAATCGGTTAGTGTCAGGAAACTGACGCGAGCAGTTTATTACATCGCTGCTCCTTTGATTCTGCCCCTTGATGAAGTGATCTCGGCGTTAATGGTTGGTGATTTACTATATAACAAGGTGCTGCCGGTATTGAGCCTTGATTCGTTTTGTTTTATTCTTCTGAGCAATGCCTTTATTTGTGTCATATTGCGTACACGTCACTGGTGGCTCGCTGTAAAATCTGTCATGAATGACAGCTTGACAGAGCCGCTGGCCCCGAGTCACTAGAGAGCGGCACAGCGGCATTGCTTATTTAAAATAAATACTATAAAATACAGTACACACTACAGCCTCATAAATGAAATCACGCTATCTGAGAGCTGATAGAACATGGCGTTATCATGATATAGGGCAGGAACCAATGACAAAACAAATTCACTGCTTGCTGTGTCTATACGAAAAACAGCGCGTGTAGCGGTAACAGCAATAACGCAGAGGCTACTCATGCCGCGATCCATCAGACACAAAAGGAGAGAGTGTGCTTTTTGTCTGGGAGCCTACGAGATACAGAGAATCATCCCAATATTTTTATTGTTTTGTGCTGTAGTAGTAGCAATAATTGTAGGCGTCGGTGGTGGTGGTGGCAGTAATAGTATTAGTAGCAGTAGTAGTGGTACTAGTAGTCGTAGTAGCAGCATCAACATTTTAGTAGTAGTAGAAGTAGCAGTAGCAGTAGCCATGGCAGTAGCAGTGGTAGTTGAAGCAATAGTTATAGTTGCAGCTGCAGTAACAGTTTTAGTGAGCGCTCATTTTAGATATCAATTCAACGTCAATCAGCAAATTAAGGCTCTTTAAAATAAGGCTTAAAATTACTCCAAAATATATCGTGATGACAGCATATAAATCTGTTGTAAGATCCAAATTTGAATGTGAATGAATTAGAGAGATTCCAAAAATACGCGGTCCGACACTTCTCAAGACAATAAAAAGGGATGCTCACCACCTAGGTTAATGCTAAAATATGCTGTCAAACCATTAGAGATAAGAACAAAAATCGGCTTCTAGCGTTACTTCACAACAATCTTTCAGGCAAAAGTTAATGTTCAGCTACCCCGTTGCGAGGAGGCAATCAGCACCTGTATATCTCGACGTAGATATTACTATTGATTAATCCCATTTTTACCAAAGCAAACTATCATCGGTAAAGATCTCATCGGTAAAGCCCGCACACAATTGCAGACTGAAATTCTCCTCCGGATTTACGCTTTTCATTCGAATGCTCTTATTTAATTATTGGAAAGTCATTTTAACCCATTGCATAGCGAGCCACATTTCTGTTTTCAAAGTTTGTTAGATGTTGCTTCTAGAAATACCGCTTGTTTTGTCTGCCTTGTTATGCAATTCCCTTACTGCTTCGGCCTGCTGTGCCCGGGCGGTGACTTAAACGCGACGCCTGGCCCAAAGTCTTTACCACAGAGCAGTAGTAAACAGTCTGCGTGTCGTGTGTTTATGGCTGCCTGCGCGATCTTCACCAGGAAGAGAGGCTGAAGGAACGTTGGGTGCCGACCACAGAAGAACATTGTTTACGCCTTGCATTTGGACTGCTCTGTTCTGCTTACTTCGTGCCACGGCCGAGCAGCGGAATGAACGTGACCAGCGACGGGCCTTGTCCCCACGGCACCTCTGAACAGCCGACGCTCAACACGGCTCGTAAACAAACCCGCCTCCACCAGCCCTTCGGCTCAGAGCGTCCCATCTAGCCCTCTCCCGCGGCCAGGTCACGTGTCGTTCGAACATAGGGACCTTGTGGGAGGACCTGGGGTACATTTGTTCTACTTATACAGGACGCCACCAACATGTATCAATTCTCTTTTGCCCTAAACCCGCACGATGGTACCTTTTTACACGTACAGCTCTTCCTCTGTATACCCGCAACTTGGCATCTCTTTTCCTCGGGTGGTGGCGCAGTGATTAAGGTGCTCGGCTGCTTACCCGAAAGAGAAGGTTTCGATCCAGACTGCGGCGATCGCATTTCGATAGAGGCGACAAGCTAGAAGCCAGTGCTCTGTGCGATGTCCACGCACGTAAAAAACCTCAGGTAGTGGAATGAGTAATTGCCTTAGCATGCATTTGAAGACCGGCTTATGCAATTATCGAACATTCAGCATTCTTTTCCAAGAAATTTCTACACCTGTATTTAGAAGAGTGAGGTTTCATCGCCCCGCGCGCACTGATGGAGTGCAGCACAAGTTGCGAAATGCCGATTTTAATGTTCACGATTGGTACCTCAAGTTTTCTACCTGAATCCCAAGGTTAAGAAGAACTGCACAATGAATCGGTTTCCCGTGCTAGAAGACACAGGCTAACTTTGAGAAGTCCGCACAGGCCACACTTTGTAATACAGATATTTGCGATGTAAAATGAGTGAGCCGCGAGTGCAGATGAAGTCACTTTGTACGCTGTAAGATGGTGCGAGTACATTTTTTTTATTTACCACTTTCGTAGGAGCCTAAGCAATGAACTTTGCGTGCGGATTTTTGCCGAACCCAATAATATTCAGAAAACAATAAGAAAAGAGATGTGCGTCCGCATGCCTTGTATTTGCCTTTATTGAAAAACAAAATTTATTTAATGGGTGGTTATTACAAGAGTGTTGGCCCTGAGGCGTTTCCGGCTTCCGTGCGCTTCGTTTATTCTGCAGGCCGAGCTGCGATAAACTCGTTGTTGATGCTTGGGATTGAAAAGGTCGTCGACCGTCGTCACATTGAAATGGACCCTGCCGTGCGTGTCCGTTTGAAAAGAATGGCCCAACAAATGGATCCGAACGACGAGTTGATAAAGTAACTTCACTGTAGTGGCATTGCACCAGCTGCCACCGCTCACGCTTTCAATCATTTCGTGGTGCTCGCTGATGTACTGTTGAGAGACGGAAAAGAAAATTAAAAGTGGTGACAACTAGCTACCTGATTCGCCATTTTTAGGTTGTTTGGGCTTTTAGGAGGCTCAACGTCCCAAAGCGACTCAGGCTAGAGGGACGCCGTAATGGAGAGCTCCGGAAACATTCTACCACCTGGGGTTCTTTTACATGCACTGATATCGCACAGTACAAGAGTCTAGCATTTTTGCCCCCGTCGAAATGTGGCACCCGCGGCTACGATCGAACCAGCGTCTTTATGGGGTCAGCAGCCGAACACCGCTACCACTGATTCACCGTGGCAGCTCTGAGTCACAAGTAGAATTGCCAAAGTAATGTCCAGATATTACGTGAGGTGGCGATCCGTGACGCAAGTCAAGCCATGGTGGACATCCCAGGAAGAAATATTCATCTTAAATCCTTACTCTAACCCCCGCTTTCATTTTAGATGCTCCGGATGCGAAGATTGATCTTTTACATTTTTATGTGCTGTCAAAAACTTCTCTTTTGGTTTTACTTCTTCTACCTAAATATGTCTATATGGCGGCTTTGGGCGGAATATAGTGGAACGAGGGGATATCGCAACATCGGAGTCCCCTGCGTACTCTGCCATTATTGCTACCGATTTCTTCCCCTTTCCATTTCGGCACAGAAACTAATACAATAATAGATAAGTAGCGCCCCGGGGCGAAGGTCATTGTGTTTAGCCCTTGTCCGAGCCTTGGAGACCTGTGTCGGACACACAGCAGATTAGTGCGGTCTAAAGGCCTTGAAGCAAAGAAAAAAAAATCAAATTTAAAGAAGTGATCTGCCAAGCATCTGGAACCAAGATTCACTTCATGTTTTTCTACTTTGCACAAGTGCTGTACTCAGGAGCCGGTGTCAGAAAAAGTGACAGTCAGAGATGAGTGCTTATGTTCGTGGCAGTTTGGACGTATAGGTGACGGCAAGACCTAAACAGTGAAACACTTGTTTGAGTTACAAGTAGGAGTTTCCTTTTGACGCCTTACGACATAAACAACGGTAGCGCACTGAGACTTTCTGTCACTTGCAGCTGGCGATGCCTCTTAAAAACCACACTGAGCGTTTTTGTTTTACATACTAAGTTGACCGTAAAGGTGTTTCAGAGAATATTCCGGCAGTCTGTCACTTTCATGCTGTTTATATGTAAGTAAACTACAAAACAGCAACCGTGACCGTATCAAAAAAAATTTAGACGTCAGATTTGCTAATAGCAAGAGTGCATGCCAAAGGAAGCACTGATGTGTTCGAGCGACAGACTGTCAGTGAGCATTAAAGAATAAAAATGATGACGCAAACGCATTAGATTTTCTACATGCTCTTCAAATGTATTTCCATCTGGCACAACTTTTAACGTTGCTGAAGTAAGCACCCGCATTTTCATCACCCTCCTCGGTATTTGTTCTAAGAAATAAGGCTGTGAGCGAATAAATAATATTTCTCTTTTTATCTCCGAAATAGCGACGCGGCATGAGGAAATTGCTGGAAAGCAGGATCTCTTTCAGACTCAATCTCAGAAAACTTCATGGCGCAGTGAAATTTTTACTCAAGGCACGTCTACTTCATCTCCCTCGTTTTTTTTTACTCTAGTTGACCAGGTCGGACGCCCTTAACGAAAGAGATCGCTTTAGGACGAAGAAACGTTTGCATGTAAATACCGAGTGCTTCCGCCGTAGTCTGCGGCCAGTTGGCATGTTAAATTTACTTTTTCTTGCATCACCATGCAAGTTACCCGAACGAAGAAGACTTTCCTTCTTTCCTACGGGCATTAAAACAAGCTGACATTTTGTTCCAGGAGAACGCGAGACGTCAGTGGTATATTATGTATTAGGTATACTTAAGCAGAGCGTCTGCTTTACTTCCTATTCATCATAGTAGTGAAAATTCGCCAGACGTCTTTCCACTTTTTGGTTATGTTATCCGCGGTTTACTTGTGACGAGTTTGCAGAAATAAATGCTCGGCATAAAACAGGTTTTGTGATGTCGCGTGAGCAAAAATAAAGTGCCCATTAGAGTACAGAAAACATTGATGCAGCTCAGATTTTTGATCGATTGTCACGAATTTGAAAGCAGAGTCCATAATGAGCCACAGAGTGCAGCGCAAAAAAAAAAATACCGCGGCTGGGGTCTCACGAAGTGGCACCGGGACACACTTTAAATCTTTACTATCCCGCCTTCGAAGTCGCTTATCTCTTCTAAGCAGGCCTAGGGAAAAGGTTTTCCTTCATTTCAGGCATCGGCCTTATAAGAAAGCGCGCCTAACAGAGCACCTGTGTATAGCTAGGAATAAACCTTCAAAGGTATGTACTGTCTGCAGGAGTATCTGCCCAAGAAAAAGAAAGGTGAAAAGCGGTAAACAAGCATCAGGCTGCGCGGTCCAGAAACTTCAGTGCTCCATCTATCGTTCGCAAGATCCTCGATAATGCAAGAAAATGTATGACCCGCCGCGGTGGCTCAGTGGTTAGGGCGCTCGGCTACTGATCCGGAGTTCCCGGGTTCGAACCCGACCGCGGCGGCTGCGTTTCGATAGAGGCAAAACGCTAAGGTGCCCGTGTGCTGTGCGATGTCAGTGCACGTTAAAGATCCCCAGGTGGTCGAAATTATTCCGGAGCCCTCCACTACGGCACCTCTCTTCCTTTCTTCTTTCACTCCCTCCTTTATCCCTTTCCTTACGGCGCGGTTCAGGTGTCCAACGATATATGAGACAGATACTGCGCCATTTCCTTTCCCCAAAAAACAATTATTATTATTATTCAAGAAAACGTATAGCATCCGTCTCAACCCGAGGACCACCTCAACCACAGAAGATGCTAGCCACCGAAATACAATTAACGACAATGGGCCTGTTCCTTCCTTCCTTACCCTCCACTTCATATCCGCAGTATTAACAACCGTGGACTGGCACGCATTTCAGGGTTAGCATGCTGTCCTTCCTGTCACGTATGTATGTTCTAAGAGTGGTTATAACCATATGTTTGAAAAGTATTCACGGGGACACCTAAGTCCATTATGTTAGAAGTGCGCTGGCATTACCAAATACTGTCTTGTTGTGGGCTAGTTGGTAATGCCTTTGACGGAAGTGAAGTCCACTACTGTCTGGTAAAGTCATGTCTCTGCAGCCAATAGGTGAATTCATGATGGACGACGCATTTTGGCCCGATGTGGCTTTTAATGTTATCGCTTCCAAAAGGAAGAAACTCGAGGAACCCTTCTTCGCTGCACGAACTTGACGGTGATGTCCTGATGATGAGTGATTTGATGATGAATGATTTGCTGACGAGTGATTTGCTGATGTCCTCGGGGCTCCGCATTCTGCTCTTGCTTGCCACGAATCTCTCCACCTTTCTCAGTCGTTCTCTCCTTTCATTCTTTCTTTTAATTTTTCTTTACCTTTTCTTGCCGGGGCGCAGACGTGCCTCCTCCGACGCAATTTTCCTCGCGTCGAAAGACGCAACAACGGCGGCCTGCGCATTTGCCTAACCACGTTACGCGTGGCGATTGAGAACGCAGAATTCCGTTTCGGCCTAACTTCCCCCAGGAAGCCCATTTCTTTAGGCTATGAACGCCTTTGCGAAGTAGATTCTGTTTTTTTTAGCCCCGTTTCTCTCTAGCAGCATAGCTGCCAGAGTGCCGTGCTGGGTAAACACTTCAATCTTAGCTTCGTAGTGGTTTTCAGCAGCAGTGGGGCTCAGCGCGTCTTGGACATGCGGCCGTGTTCTCTTTTCCTTTTAATATATACATATTAAATTTGCACCAGAATGACTTGTGCTGCGCCCGCCAACGCCGTCGACAATGAAAACAGTAAACTGAAGCAAAAATTGTCTTTTTTGAAGAGGCCATCAATTTGCTGCATGAAATATTTATTTTTTTATTTTGGTATTCAATATTTATTTTGTAGCAGGCAATAGGCAGGAAATTCCACTTCCGAAAATGTTATCCCTCCTCGTTCGCACCTACATCATCTTTTTACCCTGGAACGTTGGCTACCTATAGAATATTCTGAGATATTCTTGAGCCCTAAGAGAAAGGCGCGTGCTCTCTGTGGAGTGCCGTTAATTGTCATGTTTGTCCAGGACAAGTCGGGCGTGAATACACTAGTGTGAAGCGAATGAAGGTTGAGTCAAGATGTCGCAATTGCTGTTTCCCTAATTCCGGGCTTAGCGGGAGAATAATGTAGCTTTATGACTACGCTAGCCTTCAAAGTCTTCAAATAAAGTGCTATAGAGATTGCTGATGAACTTTTTTGGCAGGCAAACGTCACAAAGTTCCAAGGAAAAATCTTTCTCACTTTTAAGTTCATTTTAGCCCACAAAGGAACAAGAGTGGCCGCAATTTTTCTAGCTGGAATGTGGAGCGGGAACTCAGTGAGGGCCCGGGACTCAGAGACGCCACAACAGCCACAACACTCTTCGTCTCAGCATAACAAGATCTTTGCTACACCACTCTGCTCTCGTAATCTCTGCCCTAATGCAGACGCATTGGTAAAATTCCTTCTCTTTTAATTAAAGCACGCGCGCATTAACATGTACAGGTCGCTCCCCATTCGTTGCAAGAGAGGCCTGATGAAAGGAAAAAAACCTTGAGGCAACAAATTTTTTCACCTCCTGTGCGCACGCCTCTCGAAAGAGACAAGTATTCCGGCCAATGTTTGTTCTTCAAACCAGTTTTCTTGATTTCTTTGTCGGCACAATGGAACTCCTAAGCTACCAGCTTGTGCTCCTGCTGCTCAGCTGGCAGCCAAAGACCGAAATCAAAAGAACAAACAAAGCAGAACAAATCATTGGCGCTTACATGTATCGTATACTGGCGGAGCGATGGCGCCATCTCAAGGCTTTTTCATAAACTACTAAGGCTCACTACTAGAATGCTTCTCTGTTCTCGGCGCAATGCTTGGTGTTGCGATGGATTTGGAAGAATGCATTTTAGCGGTCTGTGCAAGAGTTGCCGCCTGCGCGCATAGGTATCATTTACTCACCTGTCCACATCGCACTGGATTTGCAGTTCGTGTCTTACACTCAGGTGTCCCCTTCGTTGGAAGCTGGCGGGTCACTGCTTTCAGGTTCCAGTTGTCGCTGGCTGCTGGGACACCCCTGGCCTTTCGATGCCTTGCTGTGCTCAGGAAGGACGACTATCGCGCTCTGAATACAATAATAAGTCTTTCTCGCCCTCGCTATCAGACGTCTGTGCTGTATAGGCAGCGGCCCTTTCCCTTCATACGAACACCCCGGTAACAGCTGGTGTATTCTATGCTGTTTCCTCTAAACATGTGACAATGAACGCGACAACGCAGACGATAAGCGAAGTGATTAATTATAGCCTAGCCTTCCAAGCATTCAGTGGATAGCGTGAAATCTAATTTTTCCCTTTATCTGGAAGCCAATTAGGGACATAAATTAATGTTACCGGTGCTCTTGAAACTTTTTTCCTTCCATTAAATAAAGTAACAGTTGTTCGCAAATACGGTAGGTTGATTAGAGCACCTCTTGGTAAAGGGATGCCGCTACTGGAAATATTGCAAACGCTTCTACTTGACCGCTCCAGTTGAATAGTTTGGTAATATCAGGGAATTTCACGTTTTACATCCTTTCTACATCAAGTGCATTACATTACACTACATTACATCCTTTCTACATTACTTTCTTTACGGCGGTAGCATTTTCGCTACATCCTCTTAGTGGTTTTTCAGTGCAAATCAAGGGGAAAAAGCATACCTCAAGTACACAAGTAGTAACAGAAAGCTATCGATCACCTTAGCACCTATTTCTTAAAAGCTGTACTGTCCTAGCAAGCAAAAGAAAGGGCTCACTTGAATGTAAAACAGAGTGCTACGTAAAGCAAATTTTTCTTGGGAATGTGCTGCACGCAGAGTGGAAGAGAAGGTAGAAAAAAAAGCTATTAGATGGTCATTCAAGATGCTGAAAGTTTAAGCGCGAGCAGAACCTTTCAATGTGTTTGAAACAACTTATCTGGATGTTCAAGCTTCAGCGCAGCATCTTCATCTGCGCTGCAGTACGCAGCGTCTTCGAGGCCACGTATCTTATCCTGCAGAGTAACGAGCGACTATCTTACTTCATGCTCGCTGGCCGGCGTCGATAGGCTAGGGATCAAGGCATGTCTGATACATTGTATAGCCAACGCTGCTATGACGCTGTGTGATAGGATCACGTGAGCTGTGGTGTGGTCTCAAAGGTTAACGCAGGCCTGCCGTGCATCTGTGATTATCCTGTGTGCAGGAGCAATTCGGATGAAACAATGAAATCGGCGGCAATCATACTTCAGCCGACCCTCCCTGGCTTGTGCAGAGCGGTGGTCTAACGCAGTAACGATCCGTGTTATATTGAACATAATGTGTTCAACAATGCAAAACGAGCACCGCTTCTCTATCAAGCAGTCTATTGTTCTACCATTGCATTCAAATAAACGTGGTCGAGCGATGCGAGCCACGAGCCAGTCAGAAGCAGTAGGTTTTCGGGGGAGCTAGTACTATTTGAACGAAAACATCTTTGACGGAAGTCCGTCTGGTTGGGTTCTTGAGATAGTTGAGAGAAAAATTACGCCAACCAATAATTTATTTTTGCCCAAAGTTTCGGGACCAACTCGGTCCCTTCTTCAAGGGCGACTAAACTGTGCCAGCAGCAGCGGGGTGCTGCCTTTGCTCTCTCTTTGTTCGCACGTGGCGCAGACCACTAACCTACGCGTAAGGGAGCGTTCCTGGAGTTCTATTCATCGCCATATGTGCCATGACTCGACATATCGCCTCTTGAACAGGTTTTTCTCCAGTGCCAAGACGCTCACCTCCTCAAAGGCTATTGGGTGGTCAGCGCGTTCTCAGTGTTCGACGAGGTGGTTGGCTTCTAAATTCATTAGAAGGACGTCATTTTTGTGTTGCCATATTCGTTGGTAGGGATTTTTTGTTTCCCCGATATATGAAGCCGGGCACTTGGAGCATGGAATTTAGTAAACGACACCCGGTTGTTTTTCTCTGGGGTCGCGGTCTTTCGGTCGTGGTAAGAAGCGGCTTATAGTCGAAACAGATTTGTGAACGCTCCCCTCAGCGTACGCTAGTGGACTGCGCCACACGCTAACAAAGGGAGAGAGAAAGCAGCATTCCGCTGCTGCTGGCCAACTTAAGTCGACCCTGAAGAAGGGACCGAGTGGGACCCGAAACGTTGGGCAAAAATAAAATATTGCTTGGAGGCAGTTTTCTCTCAACTTGCCAGTACTATCAGCGAATAGCCAGATGTATGCAGAACAATAAAAAATAAATAAGAAAGTTCAAGCGCTAGAGAAACGTACATCGATGAAGCTTGTGACGATTGATCAACAAATGTGCACAGCTGACCGCCGTTACCGGGTATGTTCATGAGCTGTGCGTTATTTCGAGTTCGGTCATGCTACCGGCTGCGGGACAGGGTGGAATGTATAAGGTGCAGAAGCGCCGATGCTGCCAGTATGAAATTATTTATCGTCCCTAACTCAAGCACAGGCCTCCTGTCTCACTATATTAAATGAAGCTCATGTTTTACGGGCGCAACCTTCGTCCTCCACCTCTCCTGTTTCATCCTCCCAGCTACTTGTGAGTAGGACGTCGCAATCGTGGCAGCTTTTGCCGCATTTCATGGCACCAGTTTGTGATGCGGACCACATATTGCGTGGCAAGATGGCCAGGAAAAGACAGAGGGAAAAAGTCGAGTAGACACGTTTAATATAGCTAAAACAAAAGGCGCAAAGGTTTACCGGATTTTAGACTTACACTAATAAACGACAGAAGGCATGCCAGAAAAAGAAATTGTGATGGTTTAATAATATGAAGAGAAAAATGTTTTGTGAACAGCTGCGTACAAGTTGGACTGTCACTGGCATCGCATTAAATGACATCGTGTATTTAAGGTCTACAGCTTGTTAATGGATAATTTCTTGAGCCGCAGTGCTACGATCCCTGGCATAATGGCGTTATACGGCGTCATAAGGATATTCTAAAATGATTCAAGGCTGTCCCTTGGGTGAAGATTCATTCAAGTGTATAAAATGTCATGAAAAATGTATGCGTATTCTAGGTAGTGCTGTTATATAGCCAAGCTGTAATGCACTCATGTGCGGCGATAACGGCGTCTTTGGCGTAACAAATGGCATGGCCACCTCGTGCTTACGCGACCGGAACGTCATCTTTTCGTGACCGTTCGCGATAAATCACAAAATATCTTGTGACATTGGCGTCACTATTACGCGTGCTGTCTCATACCACCGCGCAATCTGTCACCTCACCGGTAGCATAAAGCCGTCTGAGCACACTCCACATATCCAACTTTTGATTTCGTCGCAAATAGCAAGTGCACTAACAGCTTCGCGAGTGTAGCGCGCTGTGGGAAAGAATATAGAGGCATTTTAAGCATGACACGCTTTTAGCGCTAGTTGTCGGCGCACAGAAGGGGACCTTTTTGTCAGAACGGTCCAGAACACAGACGCGAACCAAATCAAACTTCGGCGGAATATTTAGCCACCCCCTGGTGCCTACGTACGCCACCGGAGCAGCGCTTGCGTTGACAACAGCGTCTCTAGAATGTGCTAGCCGTGTTAATGCGCATGCGCGGACGGCGCAGGTCGTTCAACGTCGGGTATTAAAAGTAGGCGTGGCACAGTAACCGCAATTTAAAAAACGATTGGTGCATCAAGAGATGCCTTAATCCCCCTAGTCACAGCAACTCTGTAGAGACGGTTCGACTCACTGAATGTCATGAATAGATTATATATGCTACTAATTATTCCTTCTTACAGCTTAATGCAGCCGCCGCGGTGGCTCAGTGGTTATGGCGCTCTGCTGCTGACCGGAAAGACGCGGGTTGGATCCCGGCCGCGGCGGTCGAGTTTCGATGGAGGCAAAATTCTAGAGGCCCGTGTGCTGTGCGATGTCAGTGCACGTCAAATAACCCCAGGTGGTCGAAATTACCGGAGCCCTTCACTACGGCGTCTCTCTTAGCCTGAGCCACTTTGGGACGTTAAACCTTCATAAACCAATTCTTACAGCTGAATTTTATTCTGTTCCCGTTTGCTTCTCACATCTACTGACAGCCACCACCTTCGTTGAGAAGCTGCGAACATTAATTATGATGTTTTTTTCGCCGAACGTAACTGAATATCGCATGATGAAGAACTGCCGTAACAATTTTTTTGCTGCAAATACGTGTACTTATTATGTTTGGAACTCTTTTAACGTATTGTTCTCTTTGGGCGTGATGAATAAAATGCTAACTAAATATTGTGCCATTCACGTAAGCTTTAATTATGAGAGTACATTGACGGAGTGAATTAGTCGTGCCTAATTGACTCATTACGCCAGTAGTAGCATTAGAAAAAGTGAAAATAATAACGGAGTCGAATGTTGTCCACTAATTAGTCACTAGGTGAATAATATCATTTTTTGTGCACAGGAGCTCCAGCACGCACCAGTCCCTATATAAAAAAAAAATAAGAAACGTATTTTCCGTACATCGCGTTGGCGCCGGTTGAGGCCGACCAGCTCTAAGTGAAGGCGGCCGGCAGAAGCTGCCTGCAATGCGTCAGGCTGCGCCCTGAAGCGAGAGCACAGTCACGTTGCAGGCGCTCTATCGCTTCGCCGCAGTTCTCCTGAAGTCGGAGCCAGAACAGCGCCGGCCGCTTCATAAAACTCGTATTGCCTCAAAAAGGAGCTTCCCGTTCATGGCCGTTCCTGCTTAATGGGGAGTGAAAGGAAGCCTCGTTTCCTGCTCGCTCGTTGCTGCCTTGGCCGAAGACATTCGCGTTTTATTGCGGAGGTGCAGACAGCGAAAAGTGGTCCTCTCTTACTTTCGTGTTCCTTTCCGCCTCCCTCTTTTCGTTTCCTGTTTTGCTTCCCGCCTTCCCCATTTTCCTCTTCCGGATTGCCTGCTTACTTCATGTGAATCCACATTGCGAAGAAACAAAATCAATTTCTGTGCAATGACCGGTCACACTGTTCAGAATTCTACTTTAATCACCGTCCGCAGAAAAAGATTTTGTTAATATTTTAGTTTTTTAGTTGTTGGACGCGCCCCGGATTTTTATGAGTTCGGATGCTGGCAGCCGTCCGCAAGCAACCTAATCACGAAAGCAATAAATGAATGCGTTTACGGTGTTCGCATCGAAAAAAGGGGGTACAAATTGAACCTAGTTTGTCCGTCTTAAGCATAATTCATTTATTCGTCGTGTTAACGAATGTTATGGAGAAGTCTTTGGCTCGCAGAAAATCGGGAATGCGGGGATGTATCTCTCTATATATATTTTTTTCGAGCCACGAAATAGCTATATGTAGTCTTGTATTTCACTCATCATCATCCTCTCTGAATGTCCTTTCTTGCGTCAAATGCATGTAATAAATTTTCGACAGACACACTTGGCGTTACATGTCTTCTGGTAATTATGCTTACTGTCACAGCGGCTTTGTTGAGTTTGAAGCAGTGGTCTTCTGACTCGTCACTTTAATTTCTGTTGCGCTCTTTACAATGTCAAGGAAAGTTAAAACCTTTCAGCGTTTTGAAGAAAGAGTGAAATTGTGCTTAGAGCTCTAAATGCTCCTTAGCAGAACAGCACAGAACTATTTTAAGAACAGATACGCTAGCTCTTTGTACAGTACTTGTCCCGACTATTCATGTTGGTTCCTACCAATTCAATGAAGAGCAACCCAACAAATAATAGTTGATGTTCTCTACGTCACTTCCTATTGGCCCGACACAGCAACAGACAGCCACCTCTTTCAGCAGCGGCCGATGCCAATCGAACTTTGGTGAATAGGAGAAAATGTGACAGAGAAGAGAAATTTACTTTACAAGAGAGGCATACAAGACAGTCGCCGTATTCTTCACTTCTCAAGTGTGCACCTCTTCCAATATTCCCAAATTTGATCTAATCCAACAAATTACACCTAAATCTAAGCTTTAAAGAAATTGCTTGGAACAATAAATATACCCGCCGGTCATATAAAACATCTGGTAAAGCTGTTCTTGCGTGCATTCAGTAAAATATTCAGTCCGTTCAACTTGGACACCCTGCATCCGGTATCGCAATAGAAAGGAAATGTACTTCAAAACAAAGTAAACTGAAAGATGCTAGCGTTAGCCGTGCATTTTATTGACTTGGGACCCTCCACTTATCAGTGTGGGTCCTGTTTTTAAAAATATCTCGTTACACATCGGGACTATTTTTAATGTGAAACAAATGGATTCTCATAAGCACTGTGAAGTAAGAACGAAAAAACTGTGGCGGAACCTTTATTCAAAGCCTTAATCTCAGCAAAGTAAATATATAATCAACCCCATTCCTGCATGTTAGCCCATCTTAATGCTTGGCCAGCAACTCCCATTCGGTAGCAGAAAAGAGAAACCGGAGCAGATACGATAGCGAAAAACGCGTGACCGAGGAGGAAAAACAGGAGCATCGACAAGCGAGAAATCGGAAGAAGACGCATCTCCTTTCTTCCTGCGGACTAGCGATGTGAGTCCGAGCCTCCATCAGAGTCCTTTTCATAAACGACATCGCGCCCAAGAAGACGGTTAGACGTTTTCTTACGCGCGGCGACGGGCCTTGTGCGCTGTTTCTCTCTCTTGTATTTACTCACTGCATCTCTGTATATGCAAGCGTACTGATACGCGATGAACCGGGAGCGTGGGTGAGAAACACAATGCGACCGAATGATGCATCACTGTAGTGCCATTGTTCGTTATACTTGCCTTTAGCGTTTCCTATTTTTTTTTTCTTTTGGGCACCCTCCTTTTCCCGGGCACACTACGGCCTACTCAAGCGTGCGACGCCGAAACCATTCTTTCCCGTTGGTAACGGCTGTCGCACAGACTGGAAGATCGCTTTCCTCTAAATAAAACCAAACCAGTTTCAAAGCGGAGGCATCGCATTAGCCAGCGGAAAAGCGCGAGTAGAGTCACAATAAGATACAATTGAAATATATCGGTACGCCGTCTCACGTTATAGCAGATCAGGGCAACTAGCGTGTAGAAACACATAATTGCCTTTTCTCTTATCGCGCAACCAGGCCTGCATCTACCCAAGAGCAGAGTAGAAGTAGGCGAATTTATGTATATGCAGCAAGTGACGACATACGGTGTTAAGCATATGTGTTCATCATTAAGTAAGCTATATCGGTGTTTTCAGTTGGAATAGAGCTCCATACCATGTGGAGCGTTAATTCGCGCCTCGTGACCTCAGGAATGCTGCACGGATTTAGTGCAGAAATGTACGTAGTCCTGTGGTTTCCCCCTTCACGTCGCTCTTCGTCTGTTCTCTGCGGACAAACAACACTCAAGCGGGCAGTACAGGGGGAGCGGCGTGTGTGCACGTGGTTGTACGAAGAGCTCCCTTTTCAGCGAAGAAGTTTTAGCGGAAAGGTGGGGCCTACGATTATGCTTTTGCTCCTTCTACATTGCACAGCCGAGTAGCGCAAGTCGGAATGTGGCCAGCCCGTTTGAGCGCCGCTGTATTTGCGCTAAGAGCATGGTGGCCAGGAAGAAAGCCCGACTCCAGTTTTCAAGGTATTGCGTTCATTAACGTCACTGGTGCCATTCACTGCAACCTGATGATGGTTAACTATGAAACGGTAATAACAGTAGTAATAGTTTTTCGGTAAACAGTCAGTGAATTAGTGTGCGAACTATGTAAAGTTGCAAGTTTCCTCGCATGAAGAGAAGTGAGGGTCATGGGAACTTGGATGACTATCGTCACTTCGCTCAGGAGAAGCGATAAGCGCGGCACCTGCATAAAGTGGAGGTAATCTTCACGCGTCGACATTTTATCCTGCTCCTGCCGAAAGAAACAAAGAATCTTTACTTCACCGGTAGCTCACTAGTGAATTTTAGTCGAATGAATCGCACGCGTAAAATAGGCATCGGCTCTTTGACACATGTAACCCTTAGAATTTGTCCCGGGACCAGAACATTCTTTTTTCTGATGATAATTACGATTGCTCTGGTCGTCTTCATTTTTATATAGATGGAGTATGGGGAACCTGCACTGCCAAGGTGGCACTGCAATTGTTCCATTCGGTGACTCAAAACTGCCGCTTTTGTCAGCCGCTTGGGCCGCTGCAAACGCGAGAACACATTCTGCGCGATTAGACACCCGCGTTTGGCTGACAGCATTCATTGCCTAGCTTCTCTCGGCGTAGCACAGATAGCTGACTAACAGCACATGTGCCTTCGAGAGAGTGCGGAGGCTCACGCCAATAAGCGCCCGAAGTTGGCGCGGAAAAGTACTAAAAGTACTACCCAAAACTGCTTGCTCTTCTCGCTAGGCAGTGTGTTATGGCGTTGCCATCGGCAGCGCAAACTTCAGCGCAAGTTCCCCATAACTCGTACTGCGTTAGTCGCTCTTAGTGTCGCTACAGGGCCAGCGTATCGTACACCCTGTACTCTACTGAACGAGCAGCAGGAGGCAGAATTCAGAGCGCAGAAGGCAGGCACCTGGATCGCGGTTGTCCTATCCGAGTCATCTTTTCCTCTTTGTTGCTTCTTTCTCTCTCTCTTTTTTCTTTAACTTTGTCCTTTTGCTGCACGCTTGTTTCACCGTAGCTCTGGCTCAATTAATCACGCTCTCGGCGACGGGACAGGCGACGGAGCCGAGTCCCGAGAAGCCCCTAACGGAGCAATATATCAGCTCACGCTGCCTCGGGCGAAATCCTCTGCGCTCCGCACACCACTGCAGCCCAGTAGGCAAATGACTGCACGAGTAACCAGGTCGCTGTCATCGTTATTGCGCTTAATCTCGGTATCTCTGTTTTCGCATTTGCGCCCAGAATACGCTCACAAAGTGAACTTGTGGCCGAAAGATTCTTCCTGCCCCAATAAATTACTGTTTTTTAGTTAACCTACTTGTGCCACATTTTTGTTGCGCTATAGCGAGGATGACAGACGGCGCTAGTTAAAGCGGTTTGAGGGCGTTGACATCGAGCGACGCAGTTGTGTGAAGAAATGCTTGCAGTCTTCAGTAGACCGCGTCATCAACGTTACACTTGTGCCTGTGTTCGATATATCCTGCAGATTAGAGCATCTGATTGCTACTTCATTTCAGCATGAATGTTAGCCTGAAGGATACAGAAGCATAGCTGAAAAGTAAAAAAAGGAGCGGGATGTATACCTCGGCGCTGATCACAGGCCAGAGAGCCAACCAATCTTGGTAGGCCTGAAAGTGGTCTCGGCACTCCTGTGTTCAGTGTGCATTGTTGGCCGGTACCCTACGGTCGACAATCCTGGCTGCGAAACTGAGGTGCTAAGTGGGGATGTTAGATGGCCGTGGAATTTCGAAACTGCAAAGAAGTGTAAAATATACTGATGGTGAAATAAATGTTTCCCCTTCATACAGAACAGCGGTATGGTGAGTTATGGAGGTTAACAAGCGGAAGATACAAGTGGGTTATGAGAGATGTAGTAGTGGAGGATCTTCTGGCATTATTTACCTGGCAATGGCAATAACTGCGTGACGCACGTGTTAGCGTTTGATCTCAAATTTAACTGCCACTCTTCATTCCTTACCATTTCTGGCCGAGAAACAAACGAACCAGAAAAATGTGTTCTCTTTGTTTAAATATACTGCTCTTTATGAACGCTTGAATTTACGTCCTGCATCAAGACACCAAAAAAATCGATCCTTAACTGCGAGAACCAGCCCATGCAAATGTGTGGTTTGTGACTTTTAGTGATGAAACTGTCACCAAAGCACAAATTACAGAAGAATAACGTTAGAAGATGATTCTGAGTATGCGATGAAAGGCCGTTTTGGTGTTTACCAGAACTATCTGGACAGGTATATTACGTAAACACTCGAAAACATGTGGTCTTCACCAGAAGATGTGCATTGTGATATGAACATGTGTGTGAATATGTGCAGTGCCATATCTTCCTCAAGGGGATATGATCGCCAATGTTCTCGACAAAATGCAAATCTGCGAATAGTCTGCAGATCGTGATGGCTTTTATCAGAAGTTACGTCAGCGTTTTTATGTGCTAGAGAAAAAGTTTGAATCGCTAACCCACAACCTTCATACATTATATTCCTTGGATTATGTTTAATAGTTAAAGCCAAGACGCTTCAGGTTCTTTAAACCAGTGAGAACTCTGAAACAATAAAACGGTGAATAACAAGAACTATCTGAACGCATGGATATGTTATACGTCCACAGCTTGTAGCGGAATAGGGATATTCGTTATTCGGGAATAGAGAATCGTATTTCCTCCTATTCGATTTCTCGTGGCGGTTAGTAGTCTTCATTGAAAATATTACCAAACGAATCAATTATGTTCTTCAGCATTAGAATATTCTTCGAATAACTGGCTTGAAGTTAGAATGAGTTTTCGCCGGCGAGTGTTTATAAAGCAGGGTCAACCCCGACACCGCGCAGCATGCTGCTGCGACCGGTTTGCGCGGGATGGAGGGTTCAGCGGCAGCTTAACGTCAGCATAAGTTTGGTGTGTATCGGTTGTTTTCAATCCGTGTTCAATCTTTAGTGTAAGAATTTTTGAATTAAAGGTCTATTTTCAACTAGGCCAAATTTGCGCCTTAAGGAGACCCTCGAGATTTTAGTAGGCTTAGCTCTTCGATGGAAGCCAAATGAATGAAAACGCATAGTGTTTCGAAAAAAAGTGCAGCCGCACAAAATGGCTGCGTCTACACCTCCGGCGCCGTCAATAAGGCCAGTGCTTAGAATCTGCCCGTGAATGCGTAACGCCACGCGGTTGGTCCTGTCTCAAACCTAATATGATGTCAGCGTTATATTTGTGGTTGTCCAGTAATATGACGGTAGTGTACTGTATATAAATTTGGCCACAGGTCTCTGTCCTTTCTTCGTGGGCTTCCTTTAAAGTGTGGAGAAAACTTTGAACTAAACTTACATTTCCCGCTCTTTCTCCTTAACAGAGGAGCACTTCTAAGCTTTCGACTTCAGTGTGCGTACTCTTTTTCTCATTTTTTCTATCTCTATTTCTCGGTCAAAATTTGGGGCATGTAAGTTTCATTTGAACTATTTAACACTGAAGCTGGAGCTTTTCGTGTCTCCTACAAGTTAATGAATATGAATATTTCGCTTAGTGTCAAGAGAAGCGCTCGCCTGTTTGCTATAAACGGTCTCTAATATTATTCTTACAGTTTAAGTCTTGAAGACTGCACTAATGGTTTCTTCTTTAACTCATGGAAGTTTTTAGTAGTCTTTTTAGTTTCCGACAGTTAACAATACACCAAAAAAAAAAACACAGTGCGAAACAAGTGCAAACATCCAATGTTGCATGCCCAAAACCTCAATTTCAGTAAATACTCCATTTATGCCAAGTGTTTCATTGGTTCAACTTATCAAAAGTTGCTGCAACCCCCAACCAGCCTTCATGAAACTATCCATGCTTCTTGAAGGAGCGCTATAAACTCGAGTATTTCAATTGTACTCAATCACTTTCATCTTCGCTGCAAGCAGCACCCCAAAAGCTTTCCCAGCGCCGGTGTCATCTTAAAGCTCGAAACGCTCTTCAGATTTTCCATGACCTTCGTAGCGTGTGCTTTTCTTCAGAAAACACCTTAAAAGCTTCTCAGAACCACTTCTTCAGTTAGTGTACTGCAGCACCACTTCGTTCAAAAACGAGCCCCTCTCTGCGCGAGCCTCAGCCTAAACGCTTCCAAGAATCGCTACTGCGATATCATCTTTTTTTTTCTCCGAGCTTAAGCCAATCTTCATCGAGTTCGGGAAGGAAAAGAGGCGTACATTTCGCGCAAAAAAGTACACACGATGATCGCATCGCAAGCGGACGGATTCATCCGAGATTTCTTTCTTCTAGGTGAGATCAAAGCACTTAAAAAAGCATGCGACTTCGGGAGTGCTTTCTTCTTTATTGTCCCTTTTTACTGCTTGAACGAAGACTTGTCTTTCTTCGTTTATAGGTCTTGTGTACAGAGAAAGTTTCCCTACCTGATGACAAGGCGGCCACACTGCTCAGAACTTGCATGCGCTCAGTATTTTTGTTTATTGCCGGTACGACATGCCAGCCCATGTGGAAAATTGCAGTGCAGATTCAAATACACTAATGGTAAGCATAGAGAACGAGAAGGTATTCAATATGCGCGTTCTCAATTGCTTTAAATGCCGTATTTACCTGTCACATCATGATTTGCAGCCGCAGTAGGTACAAAGTTCCTATGGTGAATTTCGCATCCCTCTTGGATTCGGCATCTCGAGTCGGTAAAGAGAGGGTTCTGTTTCTGGCTTTCGAATCTGACCGACTGTTTTGTTTTACTAACAAAAAAGAACAACAGCAATGCCCGCAGTGCTGAAAAACTCCGGAGCCCTCCGCTTGTTAAGCGTTTCTCCCTCTTTCGCTGTTTCAGACCCTTACTTATTATTATACACATATGGAAAGCACGTGATTGCAAAAAGGAAAACTTTCTTTTTTGAAAGAGTGTGTTGAGATCCAGAGTTTAAGACAGGTATTACAGTAGTCGACAACAGTGATCAGTGATCAGGAAAACTGAGTGATGTACACAATGAAACACTGCTTTCCATGAAGCGTGGTGGCCATTCGCCACAGTGCTAGAAGCCGTTCATACATAACTCGTTTCGCTACAACCGCTACATGAGCAATCGAATGCATTTCCGGGAGAACCCCAACATGGCGTCAGATGTTGCGGCGCACAGGTGTTGCACAACGGCAAGCAGGGTAACCTGAAACGCGCATAATACTTGTGCAGTAGTCTGCAGCAGTAGTCCGGCCGGCACTATTGCCTCTAGTGCCGCAGTGCCAAGCACTAGGCATATCTTCTAACTGGAAGAAAAATTATTTTAATTTTTTCAGCTTAGAGAACCGGCGATTATGATTTCTTTGTTGGTAACTTGGAGGATTACAGCAAGAGGTTTATCAGAAAACACCTTGAACTGTCATGCATTCTGCTAGAACAAGAAATCACTAATTTTTTTTAGATTATTTAACCGGCGATTTTGTTTACTTTGATGAAATTTTAGAGGTCATTGCAGCAAAAGCTTTATCAGAAAACAGCTTGAACTGTCAGGCAGTCCGCAAAATTTTTCAGTGGAACAAGTAATAACTTATTTTTTCCAGATTATAGAACTGAAAATTTTCTTTACTTTGATCGAAATCTGGAGGGTGGTGCAATTACAGCAAACGCGTTATCTGTAGAAAGAGTCAAGGGAAGATAAAAAGGCTACTGTCCCGCACTGCGTTGTCATGCCCTATGGAAGGGTTCCCCAGTGAAGGTTAGCGCATAACGTAACAACAAACGTGCGATATTATGACATGCAGTGCGCCGCAGGGTGCTTAAGAGACCTACTGCTGCTCTTCTATTCACTTTTTTAATATTATCAATCAACCGCGATTACTGAATCACCTCCTTCAAATAAGCGCGAAAGCGTCACTACGCTTTATCCCACGAATATAAAATTGAAAGATAAAACTAAGTGTAGCAGAGAGGGCACTTTATCCGCGATACTTTGCCATTCATCTAAACGGGAAATTCTTTGATGTGATGGCTTTCGGTTGACCTTGGAAAGTGGTTGAGTAGAAAGGCATCGTGCGGGTCGAATTGTTCGCAAATGCGCACCGCCGAATTCACGTCTCTGTCGCAACCTCCGACAATTTGTCAAAAACATTGTCTAAAACGCTGTGGATATTCTTTATTTCTTCGGTCTCTGAGTATAACCTTTATGTTGGTATTTTATTGAGTCTCCCTCAGGGTGGCAGTCTTTATTGGCTCTAGAACGCAGAGTAGAGAAGGGAGAGAAAGATCATTGTGTGTCGTTAAGGGTAAAAAGATTCGGACTGCTCTGGCGCTGTGCCTCATGTGTTCTGTCCTGCCAGTCTAAACCGCAAGGGTCGCCTTCTTGACTTCTACTTCCCGTATCTGTACTGATCGTCGTGGTCATTTCTGTTGTATTCAGCAGTTCCGGGGGCTAGGATATAGCAAGAGACACTGCTTCTCTGTATGTGATGGTCCCGCTGCGAATATACGCCTGTTTCCCCTATACAGGAGTCTTGACTAATAGCCACCTCTTAATAATAATAATAATTGGTTTTTGGGGAAAGGAAATGGCGCAGTATCTGTCTCATATATCTTTGGACGCCTGAACCGCGCCGTAAGGGAAGGGATAAAGGAGGGAGTGAAAGAAAGGAAGAATAGGTGCCGTAGTGGAGGGCTCCGGAATAATTTCGACCACCTGGGGATCTTTAACGTGCACTGACATCGCACAGCACACGGTCGCCTTAGCGTTTTTCCTCCATAAAAACGCAGCCGCCGCGGTCGGGTTCAAACCCGGGAACTCCGGATTAAGTAGTCGAGCGCCCTAACCACTGAGCCACCGCGGCGGGGTCCACCTCTTGTGCCGCAACGCTTATTTGCAGCTCTGGAAACCTTCTAACAAGGAACAGCTATTATTCAATCGTGGAAATATGCTTGAATCCCTGAAAACATCTTTGTTACACAAAATACGGGAAAATGATTTGGATACAAAATCTCTCACGTGCACCAAATATAAACGTTTTCTTTTATTTTGTTCTCACATTTGAAGCTTTGTTCCCTATTTTCTACTGGTCATTTATCAGATCCTTTAGTTTATTCCTTTGAGGTTGGTAAACCTCTTACAAAACGTGAACTTGCGACATTTTTTTACAGCTCTTGGACCATGGGGCGACTGTTACTAATAAGGGACCCATAAATTGAATGCATACATAAAAGTTTACAGAAACGCTCTCTTCGAACGCAATTCGTTCATTCCAGATTTAAATAAGTCAGAGTAGAGACGAGGTGAAGTTCGAGTACGTAATTTACCTACCGCCTTCCATAGAGATAGCGGATACTTTCGTGAAAAACAACATTTATAAGCTAGGAAACTCTAAGAATTAAAAATACAGGCATCACCGCGATGCTCTTTTGTACCAGATTAACAGCGATGACGCCGTTTGCAATTTTCCTACGGGTTTTCAGGCTAGACCAAAGAGCCAGCCGCTGACCGCGGCTGTCACGGAGTCACAGCTGCTTGCATTTCATTTCACTGCATGTGAATATACAATTAGGAGAAAAAATGCCGCGTTTTATCAGTGCTTGATACCTTCCACAAATGAGGGTAAATTAAGTCGCGGGATGAATGCCAGCCGCAGCGGCCATATTTCGAACGAGGGGCGACAAGGTTAAACTCTCGTGTAATAAGATTCCGGCACGTGGTATAGACATGCGGGTGGCAGCCACTAATACGGAGACTTCATTACGACGTTTGCTCATAGCGCCCGATGTTTGGTTCAGGACATGAAAACGCACTAACCCTTGACAAAACAACACGACTTGTTTCGCTCATACAAGCAGAGTAGCCGGGTCAGTAGTGAAGACACCTCTTTTCCCTGCTATCGCAATAACACAACTTATGCTGTATTGTTTACCGCGCGTAAACAGAACTTTGACCCGCACCTCAAGTCGGGATACTGCATGATAATTGTAAATAAAACAACTTTACGGCAATAATCAGCCCCTTATAGTAAAAGAAATAGCAGTAGCTTAGCTCGGCTATGCCAGGATATACGTAGCGTGAGCTACGCTGACCCGCTCAGCATCAATTGCCGCTGAGCAGCAATTTCGCTCTCCTTCTCCATGGCTATACCACACTGGCAAACGCCCCGCTATACGTATGCCCCCACTGATACCTCTGCGCATGCGCACAAAATGAGAGGTGCTATCAAGCGGCTCCGGTGAAGTGTCAGACTTGGCTACTGCGCAGCGGAGGCGAACAGCTGGGCACGCGCCGGCGCCAGTGCGTCTGCCGCGGCTATGACTTCACTCCTCTGGAATGCGCAGACCAGCGAGGCGCGCCAGCTGTGCGCCGTGTGACGTCACTACTGCTCGCGCATGCGCAGCATGACTCACCAGGAGCCACGCGAAACTGCTCAACCTCGGCCAGTGTAGCTCATGCTACAAAAAACAAGAGGTGCGCACAAAGGCAGCAATCTTGAAATTCCTGGTAGGTCCATGGACTGCGCATGATGAACTCAATGCTTTACAGCTGATGCATAACCCGTGTCCTTTTGTGCTGCCTTGACAAGAATGAGGGGCATGCAGATACTCGAGTACAAAAGCGATGCTGAGCACTATTCACGAGTCAGTTTAAAGAACAGTTGAGTGATTTGCCTCACACCTTTCCGAAACCAAAGTTGGTTCTGTGCTAGAAACAATTCGCCCAGTTGTAAGAACAACTCAACATAAACACGCCAGAATATTTGCAGTCATACGGACTGACACGTGCACGAGCGTTTACCAAGTTCTTCTAGAAACATCTTGGTGAGAATGCGCATATGTGACACACGGCAGAATTTCGAAGTTCAGGTTTCGACACTTGCGAGAACTCCACTTTGTTTGTTCAAGGAACTGCTAAAGCTCCCTCCTGTTCCTTATCTCGCTCGCAGTTCCTCGTAATTTAGTATTGAAGCATCCGACGTGTTTTCCGGTGTGATTTTAACGCTAACGCTTACGTATGTTATGGTATGCTTGGTTGTTTGCAACGCAAGCAAAACACTGCTTTACAGCCATGTGGAGGTCCTTCTTGTGATTTCCTTCACCTCGAAAATCGTTTGCAGGATCGAAATATCCATATTGCATACGCTTTCCTTTTTTCTTCACTGTAAACACTTCGTTTCTATGTTTTCATCTGGCTTAGTATCAGGCATGGCATCTTCATTCAATCAAGCCGTGCTCGTCAAGCTATGTGAAATACACCACCAATCGAGCAATACATGCGTGGACGCCACCTAGTGCCGAACTTTCGGCGTAGTTTTGGTTCGCTGTTTATCACCAGATGCTGAATGCGTTTTTCGGGAAGCAATAAGATGTATAAACCGGTATATTGAGGCTACCCTCGTGGCTTCTTTGAATTTCGGTTAGAAATCTGAGAAAGGTGTTGTTAAAACGACCACGACTTTTTGCTGCGAAAAAATGTTTCTGCACTAACACTTGCGCTTTCATGCTTCTACATATCATGCACCCTTGGTAACCGTAACAATCGGAGGTTGAATCTAAAGTCGGTTGGCTGCATTTCGATGCAGGCGAATAGCAGACGCACACATAAACTGAGGTTTTGGCTTAACATCAACGAGTCCCTGGGGGGCCAAAGAATTTTTTTAATCCTTACTACTTCCGCACCCATTACAGCGTTGTATGACATGCATGAAAGGGAATAAAGACATTTGCAATGTGGCAGCCGCCAAAAGAGGTTAACCCGAAATTGTCAGCGAAGCCAGATTCAACTGGCTAGTACTCTTTATATTATTCAACCGAACGTGAAAACAAACGCCAGTAAAAAAGTTGTCGAAGACGGAGGCCCTGAACAGATAGGTTCGTCGTGCCATCTACGAGACACTTGCTGTGCATGTTGACCAGCAGATTGTAGTGGCGCAGAAAATCAGCTCCGAAGATCGGGTTTTCCTCGTCGCGGACGTACGTTGCCCAATCCTCGGTATAGTAGGAAAAACCACCACTTCAAAAAAAAGAAAAGACTCAGAACAGTGCGGAAAAACACTTTCGTTTACTTCTTTTCCCAGTAGAACTAAGGAATGTGTGTAGGTCAACTTGAACTTGGTTGAATTGGGGATGACTGTAGGGCATGGCGCTGTCTCACTAGTTACCTCAAGCAGGAATCTATGTTGCTCTATTTATGTTTATTTGTTTGAAAAAGTGGCATTTCCACATGCAACAACTTCGAACTAGCGCTCTTTTTAGGTGTGCTGACTTTTTTTGCTGCTGATTAATGGCAATGACAGTGACCATGAGGCAAATACATGAAGCCTGATATTTTCTTTCTAATAAAATTTTTTTCCTAGCTCTAATTTGTCGTTTCTTTCTGCGCCATCATTTCACCAGATATATTCTACTTGCGTACTTCTTCACCTCTGTCTCAGAGCACCATTTGGGTCCTACTTAGATGGGGAAGTCACTAGCAAGTTGACGAGCATGGAAACTATAGCAAAGGTGTGCATAATTATTACCAAAGTCGGTCTTCATGAGGACCGGTTTAGCCTCGGCTACTTCTCTCAGTAAGACGTCGAAGACACGGAGAACAGTCTAGGGTGATGGGAACAAGAAGCATTGTCCGGAGGAACTACAGGAATAAAAATAACGACATCTTCTTGTAAAATTGGTGCACCTTCGGACGAAAAGAAATATTTAGCGACTTCATTGACTTCGCAAACAAAAACATGATTTGACATGACCACTCGCCCTCTCCTTCCTTGTCAGAGTGCGCAAAAAGAGTGATTTATTGGCAACGACATGCGCAAGGAACCCAGGAGGTTGCAAATAAACGCAACTAAATTTGTGGCTAACTTAAAGATAAATAAGTGTTTTAGTAATTTACGCACAAGGATTGCATATTGTTACACCACGTCGGGATGCTCTGGAAGTGGAAGAGAATGAGGTCGCAGAGTGAAGGCTTGGGCTGCTGCTCATCTGACGCTGGCCATTCGCTTGTTTCCCCTATTTACTGTTTCACCTTCAGAATAAATCCATCCTCTTCGTCACAACGTAATAGAGGGGCAGGGTAGTCGTCATGGACCCCACAGAACTTCGACCTGAGAAAACCAAACTTCTAAACTGGACCGAATCTGACCGAACCGACATGGCGAGCAAGGACGGACACTGTCAATCATCGGGCACAACCGCTACGGGTCCCAGCTTCCTTCGTGACTGACAGGCGCAGGTCATGTCTTGGTCGCATCTGCGTGATCCTAGAATGCTTTCTGGTGGCGTTGATGAGGACGCTGGAGATTGGCTGACGCACTATCACCATGACAGAAACCGTAAACGATAGGATCAAACCATGACGCTCATCAGCGTGGTCTTCTTTCTCGCCGGAACAGCGCTCCTATAGTTCGAGAAGCATGTATATCCTTATCCGCGTGGGATAAATTCGTTGAAGAGATCACGCAGTGCTTTATAGGCTGCATTTCGTTGAGCAAACATCTGGTTTGTTCCTGTCTGGTTTGCCTTGATCAACAAGCACTGCCTATGTTGGCTCGTTGGTGTGCGTGACCTTTCAGGTCGACTGGCTCGCTGGGCCTTCCGTCTTTAAGAATGCGATTGTTCTCTTTTCTATAACAGCGGTCGTCGGCAAGCTGATGCTAACTCTTCGTCTCGATTTTCTTTTCCTTACATGGCAGTCGGTAAAAACGATTTAGACGACTGTGCAGCCCTTCTGGCAGAAAATTTTCCACATTGCCTCACATTCTGGCAAGATCAACGCCAAGATCTGTCTTTGGCACCATTTCTTTACAATTCCCGCATGCCTCCACCTACCACAACCTTAATTATTTGAAACAGTCCGCCTCTCTGAAAGTACTACTTTGCCAACGGCGCCTGTCTGCTGTTCGTGGTCCCGGCTTCTCTCGTAGACGCCGTCCTACAATACGCGCACGATGCCATCATCTCCGGTCATCTTTGGTTTGCCCGCACCCTTGCTAGTATCCGGCAACATTTCTTTCTGGCCACGGATGTACTCGACAAAACAGCATTACGGGTAAGCTTTTCTCCCTGCCAACGCCTGAACCTGATCACCACTCCGCCGGCCAGTGTTCAGCAACCGTCAAAGCCGCCTGCATCATATTTTGGTGAGAACGGAATCGAATTGATGTGCTTCTTTCCTAACTTGTCTGCGGGCCGTCGCTAGATTTTTTTTTTATTTTGCCGTGTATTACTTGATCCCACACGTCGAAACGGCTGCGCTTGTTTCTGCACAAAGAGCAGACGTGTACTGATTTTGACGGGTCTGCATCAGCGACCGTCGTGGGCAGCTCATTGCCGACGTTTACGAGGAATTGCTCTGTCACTGTGACTGTAATCGTGAATTCCAATCGCAGGCCCGGAGCGGTCTGCACGCTCTGTGACAGAGCGCCTGAATCCGGCGCAGAGCGCGCAACCTGAAACTGCGATTGGAGTACACTTGCTCTGGCCAGAGCATGCAGGCCAGAGCATGTAGGGCGCCGCTATCGGCGCCGAAAAATAACGTCACGCAAACTTCCGGTCGGATCCGCCGATTTCGGCGGAGCAGTCCCGACTGCTCCACGAAGCAATCTCGGCTCGGCAACCGCGCCCTGTCTACGATTGGAAGACGCGATCCGTGCCTCAGATCTGCGATTGGAATACAGTTGCTCCGAAAAGAGCAGAAATCGTTGCTCCCGAAGTGCTCCAACTCTGCGATTGGAAGTCACCATAAGTTCTGTCATTCTACGCCCTATCAACCTCAGAGAAACGTGGCTTGACACAAACTCTCTCATCCTTGTTGCAAATTCGCTTGAGGCCGCTTTTCATCTGCCCGGGTACAAGCGCTGCTCCGCCATTCAGCTGCCCTGCAACTGAATAGAACGAGGTCTAAGTTCAAGGACTCAGACTGCTGCTTGTCCTGTGCTGGTTTTTCACTGTGTTCTTGTATTTCCTCGTCCGTCTTGTAAATAAACCCATCGCAATATATTGCTTTAACTGCAGCGATTGATTTATGTACAGTCGCGATTAAAAAAAGGTTAGCACAATTATGTCACTGGAGCAGCGAAAATTGCACTGCGCGGCTTGCGCGGCGTCGTGCTCTGTGAACACACCAGGAGCTTTTGTTGTTAGTGTGTTCGTGACCACAGCTCCGAGTGCTGCTATCTGCCACTCTGCTAGCACGCCACTAGTGCTATCTTTTTAATTCGCTACTGTGCAAACTTCAACACTCTTAATTGACCAAAGTTTCAAAGGATGGCACTCCACGCAGCAGCTGTATAGGGGCGCATATAGTTTTCGTTGTTCTCTAATCAGAAGTACAACTGCTCACGAGGAATCTTCTCATCTCCCTGCCGGCGGTTGTCAGCAATAACGCGCAACAATAGGAGCACCAGTTAAACGCCGCTTATTACTACAAACATTAATAAAGAGTATTATTACGGAATGCTTGGTTAACGTCAGTCAGGCTTAGTGGCTGCTTGTCACGGAAGCACAACTAGCCACCGCTATGCGCAGGCATTACAAAGGTGTAAGGCATTAGCTTCGTTCAATTCGATATGCGCACAGTTCGTGCACATGAAAGCGATCACGAATTTCAGGGAACGTCTTTAATATTTATCATCGCGTCTGTGTCGATTTGGACTGATTTGCTTACTGTTGCCTTCCTCCATAGCTAGGAAAATTCTCGTAACGTGTAGATAACTCATTTTAGCACTCTTTTATTACGACAAACATAATTTCTCTTTGATCAATGTTTTCTGAAAGGATATAAAGCAAGAAAGAAAATGGTGCCATGGTCGCAAACACGTCACGATTTTTCAGCCTCAGACGGCGCGAGAAGTGGTACTTACATACCAACCATTCCTGACAACATATGTGTCCCCTTTAAAAACCACATCTGTCAGATGGCCACAAATAGTGCCTCCTCTTGCGTCGAATCCCCGATACACATGGCCCGAACTGGCATTCGCTACCGTCAGCAGTTCAACGTGTGCATATTTAGTTATGGCAAAATCAACCCACAGGGTGCAACATATGTACTGCATATAAAAGATGTATAGTTCTGAATGAACGAAGGAAAAAAACAAGTTTCCGCACGGTAAGTCAGAGCAGAATAGAGGAAAGAGATACGACACAGCCCTGCCGGCTGTCAGTACAGGAATAAGGAAACGAAAATAAATTAATGGAAAGTGACCCTGATTGATTAATTCTTCCCAACGCACGGGCGATATATAATGGCCGCGAACGACGCGAGGGGCCACGGTGCTTTTAGGTCACGGCGGGTAGACCACATCCAGCATGAGGCTATTTCTCTTAACTAAACTCCACTTGGCATCTCTTCCCGTAGACGTGCCTAACTAATTTCGTTCCCAGCGACTGCGCTTGAAACCGTTTTGGCTTAGGGAGAAACGGCTACGTAGCCAGATGTTTTTCTGCTGCTGGACAGAGTTCAGAGCGAAGTGGTCCCTCAATTCTTTATCCCACGCGCACAGCACTTCCAGACGACTGTAGAAGAGGCGAGGCAGAGTGAGGGCTTAGTGCCGCGGCAATTCGGCTTCTGCTTGGGTCCCTATATTTCTGCCACGTGTGCCTAAGATAACGTCCTCGGCACGTGTAACTGCCTGCAACCGAAGGAAAAGATTGTTCCTTTCCCGCCCCGTGCAGCCTGTTTGTCATTTGTGTCGGCCTCTATATCCGCTACGGCACTTAGCTTTCGTGCTTAGATGTCTTTTCTTGCTTGATTTATTTGGATTTGTCTGGCTGCACTCTTGAGGTCGAACAAACGACTATCTTTTTATATCTTTTCATCTTGTAATGAGAGAAGGTGCACGTCGAGGAAAAAAAAGAGAAGACGTCAGGCGTACGCGAAACACTACACCTATCTTGTGTATAAAATACATTCACAGCAGTTCCTTAGAGAACCCAATGTATTCATTTGAGGCTGTCTTGTTCATGTGAAAAAAGTTCCTGTTCTCTTTACTTCTGAGGGTAACATACATAACCGTGGATAAATGTACGCCAAAAGGTGGCCATGTGTACAGCGACGACTTAGAAAGAGATGGGTGGTCTTCATTGCTACCAGCATAACTTGAAGCTGGATTGTTATCTCATCATCGTCTTGGTAACACTCCCCCGATCCCCCATATCTTGACCACTGCAGTGCGGACGTAAAAATATTGCCTAGGAGTATGGATGAAAACATGGTTCCGATAAAGACAGGCGCGCCCTGAATCCAATGTTAAACTACAATTTAGATATATCGTCATGTTTCGAAAACTAGGCAGACCAACGTTATAGACCGGTGCGAATAAAAATACTAGATAAACTAAGAAACTACCTGTATTTTGTTTCTTGCTTGACCGGTAGGAACAAAAATAAACAGGGAAAAAGTTTTCGCATGCGCTTTAACGAGGGACGGCAGAGGCTTTTTCTCTCCCAAAAATGCAATTTTCGTCGCTCCTCGTCCCGCAAAAAACAAAACAAAAACCAAAGAGGCTCGTATATTGCAAGCCTCATCATGCAATTGCCGCTGAGCATATTACAAAAAAATTTCGTGGGCCATATGTTTTGTACCGAGCTGGAGAGGGAACTAATTGCAAACAGTCTCAACAGAGCCTACAGTATCTCGATTTGAGCGAACCTTGCTGTGTAACCTTGATCGAAAGCTCACATAAATCTCCTCAGAGTTGCAATCAACAGAGCTCCAGTTCTGATTACATCGTTTCTCCTTGGCCCGACCGCCCAAGGCAGGTTCATTCGTTTGCACCTATGGACAGGCAGGCTTATTCTACGCATACTTTGTTTATACTTACCAGTATCGCTGAGGACGACTCACGAGGTTACTCTACGTAATATGAGTGCAATGCTTCTGTGAAGCCCGACAGAAAGACACGGACATTTCGAGCTCAACGGCTAGCAACTGCACCAGTTATTGCTCTTTCTGCGGCTAGTTATACGGATTTATTTTGTTTCAAAACACAAACCACACGAAATGAACTATATAGGGAAGCACAGACAACCACCGCCTTTACATTGTAGTGCTGAATTCTTCCATTAGCGTTCTGTTATAAGATGCGCGACTGTGACTCCAAGAAGGCTAACTTCTTGAGCGGCGAATAACAGACACTTCGTATAAAGAAAGTAGTGATAGACAAACACTGATTTTTGATACCTGCCTCTGGTGTTATCAAGATGAAGGATAAGAAACTAATTTTCCGCACTGCAAAAAAACGTGTAAATTGCTTTTCCTAGAAGACCTTTAGGCAGCAGAATGTGGATTGCAGGAGGCGGCCAGAGTGTCCACATGAACAAAGAAGGCGGAACCCGGAGCGAACAAAGTTACTATCTAATATGAGCCTCTCTTGTCTGTATTATCTCCGCCGACGATACACACACACACGCACACGCACACACGCACGCGCGCACACACACAAGCACACACACACACGCACACGCACACGCACACGCACACACACACGCACACACGCACGCGCACACACGCACACGCACACATGCATACACACACGCGCACGCACGCACACGCACACGCACGCACACGTACGCGCACACACACACGCGCGCACACAGGCTTGTTACTACCTCCCGGTGGGCAGGTGAGCACCCTGCCGAAAAAAAGGTTTCATCAAACAGTCAGACAGACAGCGGCTAATCGCGGGAATGGCTACTAAAAGCACGAGCGCCCATGAATTGCATTGTCGAACTGAATTAAGAAGTCGCTTCATTCAAATTATTTTTTTAGGGTTCCATTTATCGCTATACGTAGGCAGTGTACTTTTCATACATCGGGTGGTTTTCTCACGGTAAACTGATGAGTGGCCGCCATGTTTCTAGGCGCGATGCAGTTAAGGCTACTAATTTAAGCGTACAAAGGCTGAGCAAGAACGGAAACACAGCTGGCGCCGAGAACCATTGTACATATCCACATTCCTTCCTTCTTCTGTCTTAGGACTCATGCTTTATTGGGCGCCTCGGTATCTTTTTTTCTCGCGACCATTAGTTGGTATCACAGTTGTCCTACTTTTATTCACCCACTGCTCGTGGATACCATTCCCTCATCCGATACATTCAGAGACATATCCGTTGTTATTTGCCTCCGTCACAGAATTTAAACCGGCCTTCCACTCAGCGTGGCAGCTCAAGTGACAAACGCGAGACTCCGAGCATTCGTCACCATGATTTACTCCCTCAGTCTATTTTCCTCCAAGAGAGATACTTTTTTTGCCCTGTGGCTGTTTTCTTTCTAATGCTGTTTTTTTTTCGCTGCATGTGGTTTGCGGTTTGCTTACTGGGGCGCAGCTAGCGACAGGGGTGAAAAATTGACCGCCCTGACAGAGGAGAAACAGTCGCAGTAGAGATAGGTTATGGTAGGTTTAATCGCCCTCTTGTGTTTAGACCTTCTTTGCGCCGAAGGATTGATGACTTTTTCTAAAGTACGTGCGCCGGGCTCACTACTTTAACGCATATGTGTTCTTCTCTTTTTGTATTTGTCAAGGAGGTTGACTGATGATGAGGCAGTGTTGCTGTTACTTTTGTATTTCTTTTGCTACATATCAACGCAGCGATTGCCTCTGTTTGCGAGGAAACTTTGTCGGCGAAATAAACATTGCCTACTTCTTCTCTGGACTTTTATTTTTCGTTCAGTGCTCAATATAATTTCAACTGGTTGAGCTCGTATCGACCTCAAAATAACCACCCGCAATTTCTTTATTCTCGTCTATAGCTACACACTCTTTTGAAGATGCCTAGGTCTAGCGCAATTGAAGTCGAACGTATTCTTCTATCGTGCCATGACACTCTTTTCATAATAATCCATAGCAATAATCCGGTCTGTTTATCTTCTTTGCAGCAGAAATATATGCTGATATCTGTAAATTATTATGAAAAATATTGCCTCATGAGCATCATTAAATACAGCAGGCTAACGGCCAATTTTATTAGAAATAAGTCTCTGTGAGAGTGAAGAAGTGAAATATCACACACCCGAATTTCGAGAAATAAATAATGCAAAAATGCTACTTAGCGACACCACACGGGCACGGGGAGACTTTCTTTACCGCTTTACCGCTTTGTTCAGGTACAGTACGGGCAACGCATTAGAAATTCAATTTTTTTCCTTTCCTTCTTCCGTATTTGCTCTTGAAAGCAATGGCTGCTTTGTTGAGTTATTACATTTTTTGCTTTATTGGCATGATTATCGCAGAATATAAAGGCTCCCTGCTAAGATCACATTCTAAGTGATGTTGATAGGGCTTCTAATCCGCTACCAAGAAATGTATGCTGATTCTTTTATGAGGACCTGAAGAGCCGCATAAAAAGTTCGCGGAATGTCATATTCTTGGGAATTTTCGCTCGCTTTTCAGCGTAGTTGTAGAAACATCTTTCCTATAGTTTTTGTTGCCGATGCAGAGTTTGTTTACCACAGCATTCTAGCTTGTTTGATTCAACTATACACAGTCAACAATAGGCCAGCATTTTCGCTGTGCATTAGCAGCCCACAGGCGGTCGTATGTCGACCGTGTATTCTAAATATCATTAAAATCTTCTCATATTGCTCAAAATGGAAGCACAACAATTATTTACGTGTACAGATGAACCCGGATGGGTTAACGCAAATTTCATCGACGACATACAGGAACCAGGCGTTAAAACTATGTTTTTCTTTTTTTTCAGCCTTAAAGTTCTTCTTTAGAAAAAATGAGATATTAAAGCCGTGGTACGACCAATTTGCGCCTTTTATGCTCGAAACTAAAGTCACTAGGTGATTAACACGATGCACACCGGCATTGATTAGCAGCTGCACTGTTTTGAGCTGCACTGTTCTGATGATTTTCAGTCGTGTACATTTAAAGGGTTGTTTCATGCAGGCTCCACACCTTGGGTAAATAGAAGGTGTAACAAGAAAACTTTCACACAGCCCATACCATTACAGCGCCGCACATATGCTGCATTTAGAACAATACCCATTCAGAGAAGTCAATTCTTCTTTAATAGCAAGCCGACAACACCAGCACGTGGTAGAAAAAGTACCGGATTCAGTTCGCAAAACGTGCACAGCCAAAAGCGACCGGATGAAAGTCGATGCCAGCAGATGGCTGTCATCCGAGGCACAGTCTTCAGGCGAGCACAGAAACGTGGCGAAGCACCATTCTAGATAAAGTGCAGCAGATTCCGCAAATCAACGTCGTTCGAAACAGTCCCACTTCGTCTGCTCGCGTACTCTACTTCGTTACAGCGGTGCCATCGGCGTTCCTTTCATGCCGGCGAGTACTTTCCTGCTTTCCTTACAGCTGCGAGCCGAGCAAGGCATGCTGTTTGAGAGAGCGGTTTCAACCTCAATGACAGTGGGGAAATCGAGTGATTCGCTTGACGAGCCCCTTTGCCCAACGACAAAGCCGGGAGCGCAGTGTTCCGGCAGTGGCTCTCATCGTGATGGCAGCTGGGCTTAACGAGGGTGGACAATACGCAGAGAAAATAGCATTCCACAGTGACATTGTCGGTTATAGCTCTTTAGCGTCGTTAGCGCCATGCTGCTGAAGTGCCAACTCTATGAAACAAAGACAATAACAAGCTCTTTCGCAATTGTCACTTTCTTGGGTGTAAATAGCGAAAATCGTTGCTACTTTTCTAAAGGGGAAGTGGAAAAGACGGTGCTCTGTTTTTCGGCAGTGTATCGTATGTTGTACTGCCCCAGTTTAGATTCCTATGGCTGCTCGTACTACCGCTGCCGAAGAAAAACTCATGCATGTCAATGCGTAAAGCCGCTGCAAGCACGTGACCTCGATAGTAAGTCGTTCCCACGGCTCTGTATCTCGCCCTAGGAGTAGCGCGTGATACTTACCTAGCAGAGCGTATTTCAGCTGTAAAAGTGCACAGTCTTGGAAAACCACTTCAAAACACGCCACTGACGCTTCGTATACCTCTCAGTTGTTCTTATGACGGGGCACTTCGCTGGAGGTAGCTAACAATCCTTTTTTGCCGGATCCAAGCTCTGTGTTCGGCAAAACAATGTTGATTTCTCAGGCGCAGTGTTAGCTGGCCGTAAGCTGTGCTGTGTGTAACTTGTCAAGTTCAGACTATACCTCTCTGTAGGGACAGAGGAATTGACTCGCTTCTTGTGTTTCGGGGCCAAATGCTCAAAGAGGGAGATTGTTGCCTTTATATTTTTTTTTGTAAAGACAGCTGTGAACCGCTTCATGAACTTTCCATTCCGGGCTGAATATTTTAAATGCTGCTGCGAAACATTCGGTACGCGACACTATAGCACTTGTGGAAGACTTTCCTGCTACCACATAACGTGCTGTGACTATTGCCGTGCAACAGCAGCTATAAAATGACAATGAGGACATCATGGCCTAAAGGTATTATCGGTATTACCCAACTAAAATACTTAAGGTAGAGGTTAAGTGTCCCCTGCTTTCGCACGTGTACTGGGTTTAATCACAGTAGACCTCTACCACTTTTGTATCCAATTTCAGCCAATTGTAATACCCAGTCGCCAGCCACCCAATGGCCGGGTCGCTTGCCGCAGACGCTGTAAAGCCGCGGGTACATCTGACTGAACACTGCCGGAGGACCGATCGGTCGCGAAATGGATAACGAAAAATGAACAGCTTATAGCATACGGCCCCTCGAGACGTTTAAGCGGATCACGGTGATCATCCAGAAGCATAATGAAGGCGAAGTTGATTAGCGACAGAACGTCCTTCGACTGCACTTAGCGCAATATGCTTCTGTCACGGGAGCGGATCCGATGCCTGGCGCACCGAAATGAGGAGCTGGTATCAGGCAGCTCCGCAGGCGCAAGTACGGTACCCGATTGACCAGCGCACGTACGGTTGCGGCGGCTTACGAGCTGGTCAGGAACAGATCCCGCTTGCGAAGATGCTTCGGGAATAGCGCTTCTGGTCTCTTGACTGCACTTCAACACGTGGATATTTTCAGACTGTAGGGAAGGGTGCACCGTCGTGCTGTAAGCGCCCTTGAAGACAGCCTGTTATCTAAGAGCGCGAATCGTGCATTTTTTTTTGTATTCATGCGATTGCTTTAGAGGCCCCGTTTACAAGAAAAGCCGGAGTTCGTCCGTCCGTGTCACGAAAAAGCAGTTGCCGCACCTGTCACGGGGCCCAGGTGGCAAGCTGTCTACCTTGGCAGGTGAGACTGAAATTAATTCAAACAAATTTAATGCAATTGCCACCTGCCTACCATGCATTACAATGCGTGTGCGCTCATCAGTCGATATACAGCCTCCCGATGAACTGTCGGTGCAAAAAGGAGCCTTACGGAAGTCCGGGACGAGCAACCCAGGTCTCACAAGCCTCACCTGTGGCTGTGTTTGAAACAGTTACCTGGCTGGAAAGAGGCGCATTACTAAACCACTGCCCCACAGCGCCATTTATGCTTTGACAGCTCCCTGCGATCTATGAATCTACAATGGAGGAGTTCTTGCGCGGAAGGTATCTGTAGCGCTATCGGATTGTACTTTTAAGGGTGGGTAAAGCGTTTTCCAAGGTTAAATAGCAAGGGTGTGTGCCAGAGTCAAGTTTTCTTTCTACAGAACAATAATAATAATAATAATAATTGGTTCTGAGGGGAAAGGAAATGGCGCAGTATCTGTCTCATATATCGTTGGACACCTGAACCGCGCCGTAAAGGAACGGATAAAGAGAACAAAACTTTTTGTTTTCTTCTCTTCCTAGCAAGAGATGCACCCTTGCGTGAGCACACCTAGGAAGTGGCTCACCTGAGGGCTCACTTTATTCTTCTAACGTTAGAAGAAATGCACTAGGTGGCACTCTCGAAGCGGCGATCAACATTATTGAACCGTTCGCGTTCATCGTAGTGAACTGGGCTTAATGTGCATTAAAAAATTAACGCTCACAGCTCCATAACCTGCTGTCAGTCAAAAAGAAAACAACGCACAACGTACACCAAAACTCCACACAGGATATGCATCCTATTCGCGCGAAAGCTGTTCGCGATACTTGCGATAACAACGTTATTCACCAAATTTAACTATAATTATATCTCGGAAAAAATTCCAGATTATTACCGCTGCGAATCGTCCGTCATTCCTGGTGTGTTGCATTGAGTCAGAAGAACCTCATTCTATGTTTTCCGCTTTTATTCAAAGTGCCATTTATCGAGTAGCTCTCCCTCCTCTGTGAATCGGCCCTGTGACCGAATCCGCTTGAGGACACATACCTTTTCACAACCTTTTCGTCGTCCATTAACGCGGAATAAAATAAACTGAAAAATAACAGAACATCAACCGAATCAGGCTATCGATCATGTGGCGTGCTCGACGGGAAAGTGCATCGACCTACGGCGCTGTGGAGAAAGGCCCTGAAGAACACAAAGGGTGCGCATCGTCGCTAAAAGCAAACGCGCGGGATCAAGAAGCTGGTAGAAGACAGCCCTTTGTGATAGCCAGACATGCGCGCAAACAAACATTCGATTTATCAGGGCTTACCACGGATGCGCTCTCCCATGTTTCCTCACCCGCCCACAGCCGAATTCAGAGAGGCGCTGCCGAAGAAAGTACACGTTAAGATCATGGCGACAAAGCTTTTAGTTCGCTAGCACTTATAGTGCTCATGCCCTGCATTTAGCCTCGTTGTGTTAGTCGGTTTGTCTGAAGCCTGCCCAGCGTGTCAGGCGGCAGCTCAATTAATCCTAAATTGTTTTTGCCCGTGTGGACACCAGAAAAATAAAAACTTCCACGTGCCCATGTTAGCACACGGAACAGCCACCTGTCTCCTGCCACCTGCCAAGGTCGGCAGGTGCAAAGTGGAAATGTATATCTTCTTTTCTACTCGTATGGGAGAGGACGGGTAAACCGGAACGTAGCTGCCGCAGGAAGAACCCAATAAGATCATTTTGTAAAATTAATAAGGACTAACGATGACTATGTGTTGCGCTGTAAAAAAAACTAGTAATGACTCAATAAAAATGAAAATCGCTAATTAGGACAAAGAAATAATGAAAATAACAACGAATCACTAGGTGAAGAGAACTGCTAGGTTGCTCAGTAGATTGCTCAGCAATGTTCAGCAAACAACCTTTAATGGTCAAAGAAATACGTGGAGAATTATCTGAGCGGATATTAAGAAGAGATAACAAGCACAACAGAAGCACTTGAAAGCAGATTAAGTCCTGAAGCCAAAATCATGTCATCGCTATTGATAATTATGCGCCTTCCTTTTTTTTTACTTCCTCCATCACTTTCCTGGCGGAGCGGACGACAGGTCTACCGGCCATGATACAGTTTCTGCACTCCTTCCGTTTCCTCAAAGCCATTTTTTTTTCTTCAGAATTCTTTGTTCACTCTTCTCCTCTGCCCAACTCCCGGATGTAGCAACGCGATAAACCTCTCTCGCCGATAAGAAGGGGAAGTAATCGGCATTTTTTTTTCCTGTCATGCCCAAGTTATGTTCTGAGCCTATACAGACAATAAATCAGCGATAAAACGAATAAAACATCGTGCAGCTTCGATGTTTCAAAGAAAGTTCAGCTTTCTTTAAAAAAGGATAAAGCGATTGTACTCTGTCGCCCCCCCCCCCCCCCCCCCGAAAAATCACAGAAACGCTTGCATTCGTATTTCAGTCTAACGATTTATTTTCCAAGGCTGTGCAGGTGTCGCCGAGTACATCTCAAACCCGCTCAAAGTATTCCTGCTATAAAGCATGTGCGTGCTACTGGAGCAAGATGTTGCGCTACTCGTGGGTAGGAATGTTAATTTCAACTTGTACCGTGGCAACAATGCATGGCTAAAGTACTGTAATATAGAAAAGTTTGGACCGGACATGTCCAAAGCTGGCAGAACTTTAATTACGACCACTGGCGTAGTGTAGGGTTTGTTTTCCGGGAAGGAGCTTCATTGCGCGAGTGTCTAAATTTAGCTGGGCACTTTAATTATTATCAGCCTATTAGGTGCGATGTAAGGGAGCAAATTTTTAATGGAACTGAAAGATGCGTTCAGTCCGGATGGCTGTATGTGATCTTTGTGCAGCAGAGCTCACCTCCTATCGGCTGTTGGTGCTGATCCTTTGCAGCTTACTTAATGCAGCCGGTAATTTTTTTTCTTTCTGGTTAAATTTTGTTGTACAAAAAACATTGTGCCAAAAACAAAACGATGAAGATAGACTGTACTACCAAGAATACCAAGAAAAGCGAATGTTCAGCTCGCTTGTCTTCATCATATTCTAGACCAAATGGAAGCCGCAGACTCCTCTTCGAAGACCGAGAGCGAGCGGAAAATAAAATAAAAAGATTAGGCGTTACTTTGGTGGACCCACAAATACACGTGGCTGCACATTCTTTGGGTCTGAGAGAAAAAAATTGGTGGTGGTTTTAGCTCTGGTTAAACCTGGAGTGACGCGATAGCTGCAGCTGTCTGAGTGGAACTTGGTCACGTGACAGACCACGTGACGAGCCACGTGATCAGGCATGGCGCCGGCAGCTGCTCCACACCACGTGACCAACCACGTGACAGCGTAGCGGCACATCCACGCTGAAGGCTCGAAATGCTACTGTAATGCAGCTATCGCTAAAAAATTTATCTCTGCCTGCAGCAAGGCCATCTTCCTTGAAGAGCCTCGGAATTGAATGAAAAAACTGCACTGTCGGAGGTACTCTAAGTTGTGCCCCTCAGTTTCTCAAAAGAGTGCACAATAAGGACTTGAACCGTGCTGGCGATATTTCTGTATTCGCAAAAAGCTTCTTTCAGGAATGTTATTGTGGTCGCTGCTACTCCTCCGAGACGACAGATCCAAACTGTTCATTCTCTTGTACGCATTTTTCAATACACTGGCGTTTGTCTTCCCTGACAAGCAGAATTGTCTGGGATTTTATTACACAACGACAATTGCCCCCTACGCAAGACGGCCTTCTACCTACCTTGTTCAACGAGGTCCATAGCAAATCAGAACCTATGTACAGTTGCGCATCTCTGGCAGTAATATTAAACTGAGAACAACAGTTTCCATCTTTTGTCAGATTACCGTAGCTGTTATTGAAATACTAACATATAAAAATCTCAGCGATGAACACTGGGAATGTGATTTGCTTTTATGTAATAAAATACTAAGGTAGCGTACAGGTAAACACACTCAAGGAAGAGCCCTCATAATCAAATATTTGAATACTCCAATTTTTCACAAGGAAGGGAAATGACTTTTTCTATTAAGCAGCATGCATCTTCACATCCCAAGCACTTCGATGGCACTGGGAACATTTTGGCTGCTAACCTTTCCGGAACTACAAGCCAACTAGCCCGCAAGAACGTCCTGCAAACTTTTAAAAGACTGTTTTCAATTAATTCGATCGTCAAGCCTAGAATTTATTCGAATGCAAAGAGAGATCTGCTTGATGTAGGAGCTACACGCGCTATAACGTGACCGGAAGGAAGCACTAAGTGGGGAAGCCAAAGTCAGGCATCATACGGTCCGGGTACTGTTCCCCATTTCTAGGTATAGATTACAGCAGACGAGCCTAATAGTCTGGACTCTATACAATTCCATCAGCAGACAAGAAAGAGCATGGAAGGCGGAAAGCGGAAAATGCCCAATGATATTTTCAGCGCTTATTGTTAGTACCTTAACGCTACTAAAGCACTCCGAAAGCTAGCATAAACAGGCGGCCAATGCCTTGCTGCATAACAATCTAAGGTGTCGTCTGTACAAGGCACAAGAATTTGTGGCGAGGTACAATTCTTGCAACACTAGTAGTCATTTGTCTTTATCGTAGCTTGTTAGATGACTGCACACAAGGAACGCGCACAAGTGTGGGTGAAAAATAAATACTTGCGCACGTATCACCGATTAATTAAAGGAATGGCATTGAACAAATTTCCTTATTCGTAGCAAGTCTTACGATATTGGGCGCTGTGTCGTGACCGTCACTTATATCAAAGGAGAGCGAAATAATCACGTAGAAGGTGTGTCATGCAACAACAGCTCGCTATATGACGCTTCGGCCTTATTGTCCACTCCTTTCTTTTGTCTTCCGCGAAAGATGTCCTTCTGTGCCGCAAGATGTCCTTCTGTGCCGCAAGGTTTTTCTTAAAGGAATACAAACAAAAACATAGGTCAGAAACAAGCGATCTGATATGTTTTATGGGTGTAAGAAAGTACCTTCTGGCAAGTTTCTGCCGTAAATGTTGAGTGCAGCATATTATAATGGCAATTTTAATGTTTCCGAGAAGCCAATCGGCATTTTCCTTTCCCATTTTAAAAATTTCCAAGTTAAAAAACCTTTATAATTTTAAAAAAGATCTCTTTATTGGCCTCTCAGCCTTGCTCGGCATCTGCGTGCCTAGTTCGGAAGCTCGTTGGAATGGACCACTCATAATTGAGGAGCAGAGCAAGAAAACAGTTTCTTAATTCTGCCACTTCAGGGAAGACATACAATGTGGGAGAGGTTCTTTCTAATTGTCTTATAGTTTTTCTTTCGTTCCTCTTTAGGTGCAGAAATCTTTTTCGTCGGATTTTCTGCCACAACGAAAGATGGTTCTCTGGGAATGGATTTTTTCTGATTGGCTCTAGGAATATTAAACGGTCGCAGCTGGACAAACCCATCATTTCTTTTCCGGGGACCTCCCAAGACAAGTAAGTCACTAGGAAAGGTAAGAAATTTTAATTTTTCGTTTTCTTTTGGTTATCGGAGCTGGAACAAGAGCTTTAGAGGAAGTGAGTGCTGAAGGGCGCTTCTATTAGGATTGAAGTGCACTATACCCTACTCAAACGTACCTTATCGGCCACTCGTATGGAATTATGAGAATATGGAGTACATAAGATAACATTACATAACAAAACAAAAACAAAAATAAATAAAATAAAGAAGTGCCCGTGTCTGGGAAGTGATATGTAAAGACGACCCCGGGCCACCTGCGGCTTGCGGTAGCAGTTTGCGGGCGCAATACACCATGGCCCACTACATCGCTTAGAAGTTAAAGAGACGAAAAACCAATTCGCTTAAAAAATGGCCGCACTGTCAATACAAGGTTTTACGAGGTTTCGGTTGCCACCAAGTTGTCGTCAAAATAATGAAAAATGCTGGGGAGGCTTTCCATGAACTTTCGCATGAGCCGTGTGCACATCGCAGAGGCCGTCTTCATATCAAAAGGCATAAGACGGAATAGGTGGAGACCCAAAGTAGAAGAAAAAGCAGTCATTTTTTTAGATTCTTGGTGGATTGGAACCTGCTAATATGATTTTGTGAAATCGAACTTAGAAAAGTATCGGCTCTTGTCGTGCATAGAAAACATCATGTCCACCCATGGAATCGGTTAATTGTCTGAGACAAGCACACAATTCAGCTGCCGAAAATCAGTGCAAAGGCGCATTGTGCCGTCTTTCTTCTTCACAATCACAATGTGTGGACAGGTAGAGGGCGTGGGCGGGTTCGATGATGCCTTGCTGTAGCATTTACTGCACCTCCGCTTGAACTGCTTCCTGCACCGCGAATGGAATTGGATACTGGCGGATGCGGATGTGATCACCATCAAGTCAGTTTCTTAAGATCGCACTCGACGAGGAGGGTCTTCCCGGGAAGGTCAGACAGACTAGCCTGATAGGACCCTGTACCGTTTTCGGGTCACGCCCTTAAGCCGAGCTTAAGTGTCCCCTGGATTTTTTCGTGGGCGGCACGTAATCCTACGAACGCAGCCGTTCACCCGCAGGTGAATGTTTGGTTAAGATTCACTTCCTAGAATTATCTGGTGGCTGCCTTGTAATATCATGCCGAGATTTGTCATCGCGATTTGTTCAGTGTGGCATGAATAAAGGTTAGACATATTACTTATGTCACATCAAAAATATGCAATATTGCGGGAACAGAAAATTATAAAACTTCTCAGCTGGCCTGAATGCGTTCCTAAGAGCATAAAAAGGGATCCATCATTACTGCGCAGTGTTGAAACAGCTTTTGGCGTCGGCATTGGCTACACAAAGAGAAATATTTTATTTTATGGGGACTCCCTTCAGGAAGTTCACCCGCTACGTTTAAGGGAACAAAACCGGGATTTTTGGTGTGCAGCACAAACAGTTGGCATCCTGATGCGAGCAGCCAAGCAGAAGTAAACATAACTGAGCGTCCTTGTGCCCCGTAAGCGGCACAGCAGTGCGATTTGCGGCCCCATTTCTATTTCGAGTTGCCCTTTCTGCTCGAGATTCATTTTGAATGAGCATTTAAAAAGCACCCAAGCCTATATTTGTATGATGTTGTGGCATTGTGCTGCGGTCGGGAAACGATGTGCATGAGATCAGTTACCCGGCCGCTTAGCTTTTTTGGATATTATTAGCTCGTTTGTTGCATTCTTTGTTTTCCAGTTGACGGAAAACACTTCTCGATCATGTTCGCTTTCTGGTACAAAGCTCAATGGATGCACATAGATTAGGAATTTCTCAAAAGTAGAAAAAGCCGTAGCTGTCATTTTCAGAAATAAATGGTTCTCGGAGATAAGGCAAATTCAAGAGAATCATGATGTACTTATTCGAACGTAAATGGAGCGCCTTCTTCGTGCCTGCTCACACATCTTAAAAACAAAAAATCGTTAGAGGACTCCCATGCTGCGCCTGAGTTGACGCGATAGCGTACGCCATTTGGCGCGTCATCTGATACTGATGCGACTGTTTAGAATATTTTTTACAAGATTTCTTTTATTCGCACGACGTATACACCAATACTTAGAATCAGCAAACATTTGCTTTTCATTCTTAGGACTTCCAACACCTCTGAACGCATTTTTCATTTTTCTAAGTGTTTCAATTAATTTATCAATTACATACTGTAAATTGTTTTTAAATTAGCATCTTCAAGGATTAACTTTTCATTCTGAGCATTCTGTCACGTTCGAAACCCATTTTTTTTATATTTATTTTTTCAGATATTCAGTTATATTATAATTATTTCATTAGGTCGTCTTCGCCTATCACACAGCAATCAATTATCAATCACTACAAACGAATATTACCACGATACCATTTTTTTATGCAGACCCCGATTATTTCCGACGCACGGTGTCGACTACTACTCCGCTGACGTCTTTTTGACCGAACGAGCCGTATACGATATCGCGTAACGTTTGTACCGAATGAACACTAATTTTCGGATAAAGGTCAGGTATCGTGTTTCTGATTTCACAGTGCATCCAGTTCGTTCTGGAGTGTGTCAATGAGATGACATTTTTCGCGTGCATGAATTTACGACTTTGGTCACTACACATACTTTTATTTATATAGACGATGCGGTTTTTTTTTTTTTACATATTCCTCCTAACTTTCTGCATTCAGTCACGGACTTTTCTAAGCTATGTATTCCTTTATAGTTACAACAGACTGCAGGCATAGCAGACTCGCTTAGCTGAAGGAGTTGTAACTCTTTTCGCAAATATTGCGCTTTTTTGTACACCTGCTAAGCCTTTTTCCTCTTCAATAAATTGATTATGTGTCTCCCCTAACCATTCTTTCTGAATAGAGCTCAGATCATACGAACTTTTATTCTTTCAGTTGTGTTGCTTTTACAATAAACTTAACAAGTTGAATTGCATCCTCTAGACGATTCCTGACCTTCAGTGGGGGGTCAGAGCTAGCTGGGAAACCATTGAATGCCCTCGAGGGCGCTGCAGCCAGAGAAGGCACGTACATAGGAGCCCACAATCTTCTTTTCGTTTCCGCTATGCACAAAGGTGTCCCAATCACGGCTAGGTTTATAAGGATCCCTTCCTCTTGCTTCTTTGACCTGCGGCAAAGGCGGCGTTGCTGGTAAACACGTCTTGTTTACTCGGGAGAAGTCTTTACCCATGTTTTTATTGGCCCCCGTTTTCTTTCCTGTGATTCGCCTAGGCTAAAGGCGTCACGCTTTTGTCACCGCACTTCTCAGCAGCATGCGTGAAGGGTTTCTCTTTTTGTGTGGGGTGGCGGCAGCTTTATACGAGCTCTTCACTTCTGTTGGGAAACAGGAGTAGCGACACCTTTTTGCTGTCTTTGTCGATTCTTCTAGAGTCTTCCCTGTCGTACCTTAGTTGTTCCTTTTATCACAAACAATTCTGGCTCTGGTTCACCCTTTTTGCCTTCATATTGCTCGTTTTTTTCTGTTGGTCTACTCAGAGATGCGTGTTTTTCTTCTGGGTTGCGTCAGAAGTGCGTGTGCACCAGACAAGCATTCCTGTCGGCATCCGTCTTAGAGCTCTACGGGTCCTCAGCTACCTGGTTCGCAGATTGTGATGAATGCTTTAATTTTGCCTGGTGTTAAATAAAACCAAACGTAGTACCGTGTATTAGGCAATATCTATGTAGGTATTATGTAACAATGCGGGCACAGTCCCCCTTTCAACTTCTTTGAAAGAAAAATCAGAGGAAAGAATTTAGTGCCTGTGAAAAAGAGATAAACAGGATTTATTTGAAACTTTACAGGTTCCACTGTACTACACTGGAGGTTTAACGGTAGTTTCTTCATCTTTACGCAGATAAGTCTCTCTCTATGGTTCCACATGTGAGAGATATTGTGCATGAAAAAAGAAGGGGAAAGTCGCAAGTGAACTGGAAAACACGCTTTGCCAATAATGTGACAAAATATTTCGACATAGAGTGCTGAAAAGGTGCGCAAAATAATTCAGTTCGGAGGCTGAACGTCAAGAAAATGACAAAAATGACCAAATATTTAAAACAATAAAAGTGGTGGTGAATCTCTTTTCTATGGTTCACAAAAAAAATGGTATCGTTTAAATGAAGTTGAACTGAGTCGGCATGCGAAAGCATGCGCTTAGCCCGACTGGCTCATTGTTTTGCTTTGTTGGGTCATCGGCACGTCTGACAAGGATATTGGACTGATCGAGGTTAAGCTGGTATGATCTATTTGCGTCCCAGATGGAAGTTGACGAAGACAGGATGTGCAATGCATAGAGCTAGAGTGTGTTTCAGTTTAACACGAGTCGTATTCGGCTGATCTCTGTCGGTATCCGACTGCTGACAACTTACTTATCTTTAAAAGAGCTAAGGCTAGAGCAAGGTGGACCCAAAGAAATGCAGAGAAAACCTCCAGGCGGAAATATGCGCCCTCTATAAACAGTTTAATGCCGTAAAAACAAAATGAGAGAACAAGTTCGGAAATTCATTGGTCACCATACTCCTTTCACATTACCGTTGTTGACAAGTCCCGGTACACAAACATCATTAGAGGAACAAGCCAATATATTTTCCGAGCATATTTTTGAGATCTCAGTTTTGTCCAACTACACAAACACATTCCAGAAACACAAAGTGATGGCAGAAAAACAAACTTTCCTCTAGAGTAGGCATGCATGAAGACTACAACCAGATTATCACACTGCAGGAATAAATATTGTATTATCCTCCAGTAAAAAAACTGCACCAGGTTATAGCACCTTTTCTTAAACTCAAAAAACCACCTCTAAGTCTTAGCAGTTACAGACCGTTAGCACTTGATTAGCTGCATTGCAATATAGTACTAAAGCGTTGTCAACATTAGACTGATTTCCGTAGTTGAATCTTGGTGACTCTTGAACATACATCAATGGGGATTCAGAAAGAAAGTATTCATCCGTTGATAACCTTGCCCGCCTAGGAAACACCATCCGGGAGGCGTCCATCCACAAACAGCTCTGTATCGAAGTCTTCTTCGACCTGAGAAGGCGTATGATACCACATGCAGGTTCGGTATCCTCCGCGACCTAGCAGACATCGGAATCCGCTGCAGAATGCTGAGCTGCTTGAGCGAGTTCCTGGCTAACCGCACATTCCGAGTCCACCTAAGAGCAACTCTCTCTCTGACTTTCACCCATGAGAACTGCGTACCCCAGGGATGCATTCTAAGCATGGCACTGTTCGCAGTAAAATGAATTCCTTAGCTAAAATAATCCCCAAGATCGTATAGTATTCATTGTATTTAGATGACCTACAGATAGCACGCACTTCATCCAGCACATATGCAAATGGTAATAAATCAAATGGGTGCTTGGGCCGACATATATTGATTTAAGTTTTCCCTTCGAAAACAGTAGCTGTTCTGTTTTCATTAAGACTGGGAACTGGCTGCTCCCAATCTCTACCTGAACGAACGCGCACTACCAGTAAAGCAAGAACATAAGCTTTTAGGCTTCACTTTTGACTAGAAAGTCACATTGTGCTACACATAAACAACATTGAAAAGAAAGCTTCTCAAACCCTTCATAATATTTCCTGAATGTACTTTCAGGAAAACGGTGGGGGTCCGATAGAGCATGCCTCTTTCCCTCTCTGGTGCGCTCTAAGCTAGGCTACGGGTACGTAGTAGATGGTTCAGCAAAAGCACCCTATTTGAAACGATCAGGCACCGTTCATAATCTTGGTCATCGCCTATCATCTGGAGCATATAGAACATCCCGTTTAACCAACCTTTATCTTGAAGCTGATGAGCCCGGTCTAGAGGATCGAAGAGTCGCACTGAAATTCACATACGTCCTGAAAGTCTGGTCTCTCCCGAAACATCTCTGCCATCCAATTTTTACCAAGAGCCCATCGAAAAAATTACTCAACAAAAAACCACATTTTATCAGTCCATCAGTACTGTGTTTTAAAGGTCAATGCGAAGAGATCCTCTAGCTAACATTGCATCCGAGACAAGACCATCTGCCGGCATGGTACAGCCTCCGGCCAGTATATGACTTCACACTGACGCATTTACACAAAAAAAAACACATAAACACATACTGCAAGAATTCTTCAGGAAATTCAAACAAGCGCACATGTCATACCCGTTGAATGGGGCCTTTGAGGTAGCAATAAATAAATAAATAAATAAATAAATAAATAAATAAATAAACAGGCCCCGATAATTAAACTGCGGCTGCACTATACAATTTGGAGAGCTGCAAATGCATCGTGGAATTAACAACATCCATGGCAGTGTTCTTGAATACATATACATGAGTGAGTAAACAGCAGCTAACTGGAACGCAACTTATTGTAATTTATCTCGTGCGAAAGATGATAACCGCTTTTTTGGTGAACGCAGAATTGGTGCATTAATTTTCTAAGAAGCAACTACAGCTGTCTCACGATAACTGGTGTTATACAAGAGTCAAAAACCCGTTTGAATTAAGAGCAGGCAGCATAGGAAGCCTGATTGGAGCGAACAGCTAGTGGAATTGCGGGGTGCGGGTAAGTCCACCAAAGGCGTGCATCCTCGCGCTAGGTTTTTCGCTTGTATGCGTGCGGCCAAAGTGATGAGGAATTGATGTTACACGTAGAATCCGACTTTCGCCTGCGCCGCGTAGATGCAACACACATAGAATAACTAAGCATCTACACTACCAGAAGTATTTTTCAAGAAATAAAAAGATGAAACTTTCCGACCAGCACAGAACGGAATAAAACAAAGGGAACGAGCTAAGTTAGCACGAGCAAAGATATATATGTAAGGCCCTTTATAGCTTGACGCCGCGCAAGCACTTAGATCCACGTTCATAGGATCTACGAATTTGAAGCCAGGTAGGTAGGTAGGTAAAAATTTTTTTGGTCAACCAAGTAAGGGAAGGCGTTAGGGGAGGTTTGGTTGGCTTGGTTCTTAATCGCGGATGGAGGCCGTCTGTCCATTACTTCTGGCGACCTTCTCCGCCCATTCCACCAGCCTCTTTTATGAGGCCGGCTCTTAGCTAGAGACCGCGATCTCCCAACCTGCTAGGTCTTTGAAATTCCAGCGAGATGGTGGTTGGAGTTCTCGGCATATGAAGAGTATGTGTTCGAAGTTTGCTCTCGGAGCCTCACAAAGAGAGCATTCGGGATTGTATTGAACCGGGATGTATTAGGGGTGTATTAGCGCTTCGCCATCGCCGCGGCCGCACGCCCGCTCCACCGTGAAAGCTGAGCGTGACGTCACGCGGGTGAGCATTTGTGCGCATTCGCCCATACCATAGTAACCAGAGAGATTTCCACAGCTGCGCTGCGTTCTTCGGCGCCGTCTCGCCGGACGCCGGTCTACCACCCGAACCAAGCGTCGCACGCGTAGGATTGCGTATAAAAGATGATGTAGTAGGCGTACGTACTACAACTTTTGACATGGATGCAGACAAGGAGAGTCCAGCCGCTGCTAAACGGCGGTATAGACAAGAGAAGATTAACTCTTCCGATCCTGAGGTTGTCGCCTGGCAGTTCATCATCATCATCATCAGCAGCAGCAGCAGCAGCCTTACTACGCCCACTGCAGGGCAAGGGCCTCTCCCATGTCTCTCCAATTAACCCTGTCTTTTGCCAGCTGCACCCACCCTTTGCCTGCAAACTTGTTAATCTCATCCGCCCGCGTAACCTTCTGCACCCCCCCCCCCCCCTGCTACGCTTACTTTCTATTCGAATCCACTCCGTTACCCTTAAGGACCAGCGGTTATCTTGCCTTAGCATTACATGAACTGTCCAAGCCCATTTCTTCCTCTTGATTTCGACTAGGAGGTCATTAACCCGCGTTTGATCCCTCACCCACTCTGCCCGCTTCCGGTCTCTTAACGTTACACCTATCATTTTTCTTTGCACTTAAGCTGAACTCTTTTCTTTAGCCTCCACGTTTCTGCCCCATAGGTGCGTACCGGTAAGATACAGCTGTTGTACACTTTTCTCTGGCGGGAAATTGGTAAACTAACATTCATAATCTGAGAGAACCTGCCATATGCGCTCCACCCCATTTTTATCCTTTTAGTTATTTCCCTCTCATGATCCGGATCAGCGGTCACTACCTGCCCTAAGAAACCATATTCCTTTACCACTTCCAGGCCCTAGCTGCCACTTGTGAACTGCTGTTCCCTGCTGTAGACCCCTCACCATAGATAGACCCACCACACGAGAAGTCTATGCAGAAATTCGAAACACAACTAGGAATACGGCAGCGGGTGCGGACAAAATCAACAACGCACTCCTCCGCAACCTCAGTGACGAGCTAGTCGCAGAATTAACCTATTTCCTCAACAAGCACTGGGCAGCGGAGACAGTTCCCGAGGATTGGAATCATGCAGAGGTGGTTATGATTCCGAAACCGGGTAAAAAGCTACAAATCGAAAACCTAAGACCCATCTCCCTCACATCGTGCCTCGGCAAGCTATACGATAGAGTGGTAACATTAAGGCTATAACAATACATGGAGGATAACGAACTCTATACCCACAGTATGTTCGAACTCTATACCCACAGTATGCCTCGGCAAGTTGTACGAGAGAGTGGTAACATTAGGGCTACAACAATACATGGAGGATAACGAACTCTATACCTACAGTATGTTCGGATTCAGGGCGTAACTGTCGACCCAAGACGTACTTCTACAAATCAAAGGAGTTCTAGGTAACGTCCCTGGGGACGGAGAGAACGTAATAATGGCACTGGATATCAAAGGAGCTTTTGACAATGTAAGCCACGAAGCCATCCCCTGACAGGCCTGCACAACCTGAACTGCGGCGGGAGGGTCTTCGGTTACGTCAAAGCTTTCCTCTGAGATAGAACAGCGACGATAGGGCTGGGAGAACTCCGTTCGGAGAAGTTACACCCCCTTAGCAAGGGAACTCCCCATGGCTCGGTCATCTCACCTACGCTTTTTAACGTTGCAATGATCAGTCTTGCAAAACAACTTATGGAAGTGGAAGGAATACACCATGTCATATATGCCGACGACATCACCATCTGGACAAATACGGGCTCACTAAAAGAAAAGGAAGAAAGACTACAGGAGGCCGCGACCTGCGTAGAGAGCTACATAAAAGCGAGAGGGCTAGCATGCTCCACCGAAAAATCAGAACTGCTCAGAGTCTGGAGAGGCAAACAAAACCGCACAGTCCCGCACAGCGACGAGCTTAGGCTCAACGTCTACCTAGAGGGAAAACCCATACCAGAGAAAATACTCATAAGAATCTTGGGCATGTGGACACAATCAAACCAACTGTGTACACATGCTCTTGCTGTACTCAAAGCTTCCGCCCTACAAGTAGCCCGCATGATCACGCGCGTCTCCCATAAACGTTCTTGCATGCGAGAAGAAGACACCCTAAAGCTGGTAAGGAGCCTGGTGATCAGCTGAGTCACCTACAGTCTCCCATACTACAGCCCAATCAAAAGCGAAATTCAACAGATTGATGCGATTATACGCAAAGCATACAAAACAGCACTCCATCAACCACACTGCACAACCACAGAGAAGCTTTTAGCACTAGGACTTCATAGCAACTTTGAAGAACTGAGAGAGGCGCAACACGTCGCCCAGTTGCAGAGACTACAGCAGACTCCGTCTGACAGGGAGCTTCTGCAGAAGTTGGGATGCAACGAACAAATACAAGAAATCCAGCGATCCGCGACTATCCCCGACGGCATACGGGGCACCAATTAGAGTGACCCCCATCCCCAAGAACATGAACCCCAACCTACACGAAGAACGCAGAAATGCGAGAGCCGAGTACATCCAAAAATAACTAGCCCCCCAGGCAACAACGGTGTATGTGGACGCGCCACATACTCTAGAAGGACGGTACAAAACAACCCAAACCCGGTAGCGGCTGTGATAAACTCGAACATGCGGGAAATCATCAGCGCGTCGCTACGGGACAGCGCGGTAGTCGAGGCTGAAGAAGTGGCCGTCGCTCTAGCGGCAGCGGAGGGCTACCGGACTATGCGATCCTTAACAATACTAACCGACTCTCAAACGGCATGCCGAAACTTCATGTTAGGCAGATTAGGTCACAGAGCATTCAGCTTACTCCGCTCTAGGGACCGACCCAAAGAAAGCACAGAAGGAGAAGAATCAATAAAACATACGATAGTATGGATGCCGGGACACGCGGAAGTAGAAGGCAACCAAGCGGTCGACAGGGTAGCTCGAGGGTACACTTTTTACCGAGCTCCCCCCACAAGCGACCTCGAGGAAGCCGAACCTGTCCCTAGAGATTACTCGGCAATCTTAAATCACTACAAGAACTGCAGGAAATGGTACCCCCACCACATAAATATCTCTCCAGGGAAGACGCCGTCGCCTAGAGGCTGCTACAGACGGGCTCATACCCGAATCTAAATACACTCAGCAAAATACAACCCACACAATGCTGAGACAAATGCCCATGGTGCCATGAAACACCCACGCTCTATCACATAACGTGGGCCTGCCAGAAAACAGAGGTGGTACCAAAAATACCAAACCCGAGTGTGGAGCAATGGGAAGGAATGCTCTCCAGCGACCGTCAGGACGTCCAACTTGCGGCTGATGCGGCGAGCACAGCTGGCAGCGGCCTCCAGCGGAGCCCTGGACTAGGGGCAGACGACCATTGCTAAGAAGACGGACGACACACTTGACTTCGTCCAATTGCTCATCTACTCTCTAGAGCTCAATAAACGTTTCCTTCCTTGCTTCCTTCCTGCTACAAAAAATTGGCAGTGGCTTAGCTCGGCTATGCCAGGATATACGAAGCGAAAGGTACGTTTCCCTGGCTAAAGTTGTTGTGTTCACTGTATGTTTAGCAATGAGAGACATTGGATACACACATCTTTTAGTCATTTTGATTGATAGAGACGAAGACTGCCCGATGATCTGTGAAGTAGCATGCAGCGGACTCAAATTTTTCAATACAGTATTTCGTCGTGAAGAGCAAAACCGCAAAACAGGACGGGACTGAAGCAGGCGACAACACAGGGCGACAACACCGCCCTGTGTTGTCGCCTGCCTCAGTCCCGTCCTGTTTTGCGGTTTTGCCCGGGTTCGAACCCGACCGCGGCGGCTGCGTTTTTATGGCGGAAAAACGCTAAGGCGCCCATGTGCTGTGCGATGTCAGTGCACGTTAAAGATCCCCAGGTGGTCGAAACTATTCCGGAGCCCTCCACTACGGCACCTCTTCTTCCTTTCTTCTTTCACTCCCTCCTTTATCCCTTCCCTTACGGCGTGGTTCAGGTGTCCAACGATATATGAGACAGATACTGTGCCATTTCCTTTCCCCAAAAACCAATTATTATTATTATTACTCTTCACGATGTCATACCAACTGGCCTACACCAAAGTCCATCCAAGTTACAGTATTTCGATTTGATAGAGACTTTTAAGTATACAAGCTATTTATTAGTTCCCCATTGAGTACTTTGGAAGTGAGGGTCCTAAGCTAAAGTCAACCTTTTCTTTAACACACTGCCTAAGAGAGTCCTGTTTCCTGTTCAAATCACCCAAACTCACACTCAACTGTGAATTCGTGCCGTAGGCTGGTATACACATGGCAACCACATCAATCGTCTGTTTAACAGATTTTCGCGGTGCCACGTAGACTCCTTGGATGAAAATGACGCTTTCCAGAAGCTCAACACAGCAGGTTTCATCATTATTCACCGCGATCGAAGAGTGATGCCGTGTTTCTGACAGCGGTGATACCTTTTTTTCACGTGCACACAGACTCCAGCGTTCTTATTTGGTTCAAGCCAACTGTGAGGCGACAACCTCAGGATCGGAAGAGTTAATCTTCCTTGTCTATACCGCCGTTTAGCAGCGGCTGGACTCTCCTCTGCTTGCATGTCAAACGTTGTGATACAGACGCCCACTGCTGCTGCTGCAGATAGGAAGAAAGAAAAGTCCACGGGCCTGCCTACTGCCTCAAGCCGAGCCACGCTCGCTGCCGCGTGCTGAAAGTAGGGGAGTTAAAGGATAGGAGAGCAAAAGATAGAAAGAAAAGGCGCGCGATATTGTGCCCCAGGCCGATCCCGGAGGCAGTGCAATGCCAGGCTGACCCGTGGCAGACTGCTTCAAGCCAAGCAGTCCGCATATTTCAAAAATAAGTTTAATATCTTAGGTCCAAGGGCCCGCAGGAGATATTAAATCGGGTATCAGATATCAAACGATACAGACGACTGACTGACTGACTGATGTTGCTGCGAGGAAGTAAGAAAAGGAAACAGCACGGGCCTGACTACTGGCTCAAGCCGAGCCACGCTCGCTGCCCACACATCTCCCTCTCTGTCTGTTGTTGCCAGGAACAAAGAAAAGGAAAGTGCACAGGCCTGCTCACTGGCTCAAGCCGAGCCACAATCGCTACCACGTGCAGATAGTAGGAGAGTTGAAAGATGGGATAGACAGGATAGTAAAGACGCGCTTAAGACAAGGCCGATCCTAGAGGAGTGCAATACCGGGCCAACCGGTGGCGGAAGTGAAGCATCTTTTAAAACTGTCCGCCACATTTCCAAAATTAAGTCCAATTGCACCCGTAACAGATACTCTACGGGGTCCGGACATCTCCAACTACATCTCCGCCTTTTATACACAATCCTGGGCACCCGACGCGGGGTTCGCGTGACAGAGCGGCGAGGCGGCGACAAAGAACGCGGCGCGGCTTTGAGGTCTCTCTGGTTATCATGGTATCGGCTTATGCGCACAACTGCTCATCCGCGTGACATCACGCTCGGCTTTGACGGTAGAGTGGGCGCGCGGCAGCGTCGACGGCGAAGTGCACGCCGCATTTTGCTCCTCTTTGGCTGCCATGGTAACGGCGCATACGCGCAACTGGCCTCTCCCATGTGCCGCGAAATGCTCGACAGGTAGCCCAGTGTAGATTTCGCTACAAAAGAGACAAAGGTGGCCGTAGGTGAGGGCCCCGGAATAATTCCAACAAAAGGCGATCCTTAACGTGCACTTAACCCGCAGAGGACTTGGCGCTTTTTGTTTCGCCTCCAGCAAAACGCGTCCGCCGTGGCAGCGTTCGGACCCGGCAACTCCGGCTCAGTACCCGAACGCTCTAACATTTCGTCTTTGTCCACCCTAATTTATGACAGTTAGCGTCTCTTGAAAAGGGAGGCAAAATGTGGTTTCAACCCTGTTCTGGATGTGAAAGGTCGCTTGATGAAAATGCAGCGGAAAAATCTATTTGAAGAGGTTCCGGGCACAACCAGGTCGTAGGGGCAGCGGTGGGGTGCCGAGCATCCGTCGTCCAGGAGCTTGTGGATATCGAGGCCGCACGTCGGTGTCTCAATGAAGTGGTTCTTTGTGCTTGTGTCGCAATAAATTAGTGACGATTCCTTTGTAGGCCACAATTCAACTTGTAGCCCACTCAGTGGCACGGACTTGCGTCGATGGGACTGAGGAGGAAAGGTGGGGTGAAAGTATGAGAGACGGTGGAGGAAATAAAGCAGCCCGTCTGTATTTGTCGCCATGCGGCGCTGCTTACATGCGACAAGGTACAGTGGGGTGGTGGAAATGTCATGCGGCTGAGTTTGTTGAATTGGGTGATTTTACGAAATGTATAAAGGACCGATGGGGCCTCTTGCGCAGAGTTGGGGGCCTGATCGTCCTCATTGTAACATCTGTGGCGTGCCCAGATCCACACGTTTCCGCTGAATTTGCGGAAAGTCGCTCCCCACAGGCAGTACCACCCATATTTAATCCTACTCATTCTTCCTAGGAGGCTGCTTTATGCACCGCTCTGCCTTTCGGCCAGATATGGCTGGTGGATCAGGCTTTACATCAAGCACAAGTGCGTGGACTCCTAGACCACTAGGGGATGACCCTGGAAGATTTTTAAAGCGAGAGCTTTACTGGCCGCGAACTTGCGATTTCGCCGTGGTAGTGCGCCTAGGAGGCACATGACGTCAAAACGCGCGCCTCGCGCGCGGATATTTCTCTCCCTTTCTTTTCTTCCCTAGCCACTAGTGCGCATGCGCCACTAGTAGCATTGAGCCACAGCTGTTCCGCCGCTGCACAGCGGCGCGCCTATTCTGAAAATCCAACTTTTATCCCTTCTCTTACGGCGCGGTTATAACAATAATATTAATTGGTTTTGGGGGGAAAGGAAATGGCGCAGTATCTGTCTCATATATCGTTGGACAACTGAACCGCGCCCTACGGAAAAGAATAAAGGAGGGAGTGAAAGAAGAAAGGAAGAGAGAGTTGCCTTAGTGGAGGGCTCCGAAAATTTCGGCCACCTGGGGAACTTTAACGTGCAGGGACATAGCACCGCACACGGGCGCCATAGCGTCTTGCCTCCATAAAAACGCAGCCGCCGCGGTCGGGTTAGACCCTGGGAACTCCGAATTAGTAGCCAAGCGCTCTAATTACTGAGCCACCGCGGCGGGTGGCTCTTTAACCTTTCCTTTACGGCGCGGTTCGGGCTTCCACGAACATATGTGAGACGCTTACTGTGCCATTTCCTTTCCTCAAAAAGCAAACAAATCAAGTGAGCCGACGGCGGTCATAGAGTTCATTAGCGTTGACAACTTTGCAAAGGCCGTTCATTTTCACGAAAGGAAAGGCGCACAACCATCTCCGTGAGTCCGTGATAATAATAATAATAATTGGTTTTTGGCGAAAGGAAATGGCGCAGTATCTGTCTCATATATCGTTGGACACCTGAACCGCGCCGTAAGGGAAGTGATAACGAAGAGAGTGAAAGAAGAAAGGAAGAAAGATGTGCCGTAGTGGAGGGCTCCGGAAAAATTTCGACCACCTGGGGATCTTTAACGTGCACTGACATCGCACAGCACACAGGAGCCTTAGCGTTTTGCCTCCATAAAAACGCAGCCGCCGCGGTCGGGTTCGAACCCGGGAACTCCGGATCAGTAGCAGAGCGCCCTAACCACCGTGAGTCAGTGGAGACCTCAGTCTTGCTTTCATGTACGTGGAGCTGGTATCCAACTTCAAAAGCCTTCTATGAATGCGTTCCGCGCACAGTACAGGCAGCGCGCCTACCCTGCCACCCCAGGGAGTTGGCATGATGTTAATGGTTGCTCGCGAGAGATTGATCACCAAATGAACGCTGCGGCCTAGCTATTGCTGCAGTGCCGCATGTCAGCCACAACACTGTCAGAGCTAATGCATTCAGGCCATATCTCTCTCTCTTCACCGCCCCATGTATCAATGCAAGAATGAGGCGTCCGCATATCCGGGAGCCAGTTATGTGCCCTACCTTTCCTTAAAGCCATCGCCGTCTAGGTTATTGTCAACATCAACGCCAATACACACAGTGAACGCCGACATCGTTTGCTTTGTATACCCTAGATTAGCAGAGCCAATCCAAATTAATTTTTTTCTTCTGATAAAAGTTGTTTCCATCCATCAATCGATCCAACGGGTCTGAACTGGCCAGTATAGCCTCGATTATTCCGGAGCCCTCGACTACGGCACCTCCTTCTTCCTTTATTCTCTTAGTCTCTCCTTTATCCCTTCTCTTACGGCTCGGTTAAGGTGTCCGCCGATATGCGAGTCAGATACTGCGCCTCCTTTCCTCAAAAACTAATTTAATTCCAATTTAAGGGCGCATAAATGTATTAAGACACAACATTGTAATTCCGAATTAGGGGCCTAAACCAAACGCCGAGCCGCTATCGCACGTGCTTCGTTAAGAAGGCCCCAAATTCTTTGACACTGTTATCATGCACAGTTACTCCATAAAACTTTCGATCGTTCGCTTCTTCTAACATCGTCGCGCAGCCAGTAAAGTGAAGGTCATTTTACTAAGGGAAACGAAGTAACACTAATGTCTCCACGCGGTAACAGCTGCAGCCTAGCTCAAGAACCAGTACACTACAGCCACCTGTACACCAAGTGGTGAAAACCGTTTAGTTTTTGACGTTTGGCTGCATTCACAGTACGCAGTTGAGTTCTTGATTGCCATCAGTCTGGGTCGGCTGTTTGCGTTGACGAATAATTCACGTACAATCAGAATGATGATGATGGGGATGAATCAACATTTATTAAGCCCGAAATAAATCGGTGGTGCACGCAGGCACCAGACGGGGTTTTTCCCAGTTATGGGACCCATATGTTTCCAGGAGCTCCTGCCCCTGTCCGTCAGAGCGGACTGAATTGGTAGGACGGGGCTGGATAACAAGATTTTCCATCGCTTAGGGTATTGGGGATTGGGGGTGTTGGTGGGAAGAGGAGGAGAGTGGGTCTTGAGTTTAGTGCACTCTGCCAGGACGTGCGGCAGGGTAACCTTTTCTCGTTTGCATAAAGGACAGAGCGTATCATGTTCCGCAGGGTACATGCAGTTCATCGGTACGTCATCCGCAAGGATCCCACCCACGCTCGACGCAGGATCGTCTGTTGTTGCCTGCTGAGTTTGGAGTGCGATTCTGGCAGTCTGCACATTTCCTCGCGGTACGTTCGGGAATGTCCCGAAAGCTGGTTACCGGGTGCGGTACCTCTTGCGGCTCGTGCTCGGCCCGGATTGACATTTCTCGGGCATGGCAGTCGGCGAGATGCTGCCTGCTACCTGCGAGTCAGCCGGGAGCCACATGAGCTTTATTGGCTCTTCCCAGAGGCTTGCACATGGATCAAATGGCTCGGGCCGCGGAGAAGATTATTAGGAGAATTATATTAGTAGAATTAGTAGATTATTAGTATGTTATTAGTAGTAAGAGTAGCTTATTAGCAGAATTGGGGATGTAAACAGTGCTACCCCTATATTAGCGCACTACAGTAATCCGTGCGGGCTGTTCAATGTTTTAACGTGATACATTAAGTACATATTTGAACGCATTATATGTTTTCAGTGATAGGATAGGGAAACTTTTAATGTCCAACAGACAGAGGGTAGCCACAGCGCTTCCACCTAGACGACGGCCGAAAGTCCTGACTCTCGGCAGCGGCTCAGTCAGTCGGACGAGTTGCAGTGAAAGATTGGACGTGAAACATTGTTCAGTGAAATACAGCGGGACCATTCAAATTTCTCTTAGAGACCATCATGACCACAGTCGGAGCATGCCTATTCCGGATACCAGAAGATGACCTCTCGTGACGTAATTACGAGCCCCGTTGTCCTGAAATGTAATTTACCAGGTAAAGCGCTTATAAGCATCCAACCTGACACGGCACATGCCAACTTTGTGGGAACTTATTATAGAATAAGCTAACTGAATGCCCCGCCGCGGTGGCTCAGTGGTTAGGGGGCTCGACTACTGATCCGGAGTTCCCGGGTTCGAACCCGACCACGGCGGCTGCGGTTTTATGGAGGAAAAACGCTAAGGCGCCTTAGTCATTATGAGGGATTTTAACGCGGCACATCCGGAGTGGGGCTACAAGCAGGCAATTCCCAAGGGTAGGAAATTGCTAGAATGTATACAAGACCTGGGAATCACACTGCATAACGATCCCTGCACGCCAACGAGAGAAGGAACAGGTGGCCAGGTGGATACTTCTCCGGACCTCACCCTCAGCAGAAACATTACTAAGGCAACCTGGGCCACCACAGGGAAAACCCTAGGTAGCGATCACAGCATCATATCCTTCTCATTAGGAAATGGCATAACGGTGAGGAAGTATAAGAATCCAACCATCACAGAGTGGGATAAATTTAGGGCCTAAGAGAAGAAGAGCTCATGGGTAGCATAACCGATACATGCGAGTGGACCACCCTGCTGAAGAAACACGTATAGGACACTACAGTTGAAGTAGAGGACAGCAGGCTCCTCAATCTTTTTAAGCGGAAAGCGACCCTCAAGGAGAGGAAAAGGAAAAATAAGAAAGACAGGAGGATAACCAGGGACTTAAGCAGGCTTAACAGGGAAATAGAAAAGCATGCCTTTCAGGTATGCGAGCAAAACTGGCTAAGCGCTTGTGACCAGATGGAAAAGGGCATGAGTCTCGCAAAGACGTGGAATATAATTAAACATTTATTAGACCCAGACAAAACCAAATCAGAAGCAAGAGTTAGACAAACGAAAGTCACAGTTTCAACGGCACAGATGAACAACTGTGCCAGCGTCTCGCAGAAATATATATCAACCAGGAACCGGCTGGACCTCTGTCCGAATATCGTGGGGAGGACAACCCGGAGCTGGATGCATAAATTACAGAAGCGGAGGTGCGTGCTGCTTTATGCAATCTAAAAACGAAGTCGGCACCCTGCTCAGATGGGATTCGTAACCAGGTACTTAAAAACCTTGATGATGTATCCGTCACGAACCTCACGGCCTACATTGGGAAAGCATAAGAAACCGGAAAGATTCCCAAAGCCTGGAAACAGGCAGATGTAGTATTTATGCCAAAACCGGGGAAACCCGAGGTACTCAAGTGTTTGCGACCAATCTCCCTTACATCCTGCGTGGGTGAGGTAATGAAGCATGTAGTGCTAAACAGACTTTCCAGGCATATGGAGGACAATAACAAATGGCCATATGAGATGGTTGGCTTCAGGCCAGGGTTAAGCACTCAGGATATAATGCTAAAACTAGAGCAGGATATCCTCAACAACCGTTCACATGAGTTGAAAGTTATCTTAGGCCTAGACCTAAATAAGGCATTTGATAATGATAGGCATGAAGCTATACTTCGAGGCATACAGGAAGCAAACCTAGGCCTACGAACATACAACTACATAAAAGACTTCCTCACAGACAGGGAAGCGATACTGAAGTTTCAGGATGCGAAGTCAGCACCAATCAAAACAGGGGAGGCTGGCACGCCACAAGGGGCAGTACTATCCCCATTTCTTTTCAATATAGCAATGAGAGGGCTCCCACCCCTCCTCAACAAAATTAGCAACCTCAAATTCAGCTTGTACGCAGATGATATAAATGTTTGGATCAGCGAACCTGGTGTATTCGAGGCCAGAGATAAGCTACAGCAAACTGCGGACATCATTGTTGAATAATCCAAAGAGACAGGGCTAGCCTGCTCTCCTCAGAAATCAGAGGTTCTAGTGTACACCAAAGGCATATACGGAGCTAAGCCGGACATAAACATCATTGTTGAGGGGCGCAGGGTTCCCAGAGTTGAGGAAATCAGAATCCTTTGTTTCTTCATCAATTCCAAAGGCAATAACGCTAGCATAATAAATAAACTAGAGCAGTATACAGATAAGATAGCAGGGATAATCAGAAGGATAGCCACCAAAAGAAGGGGGTTGAAAGAGCCTAACTTGCTCAGGCTCACGCAGGCCTTCATCACAAGCAGGATCTGCTACGCCACCCCCTACATGGAACTTAACAAAGGGGAGGTAGACAGACTGAATATAATCATTAGGAAAAGTGTAACAAGAGCCCTCAGTCTACCCGTAAATACCTCCACTGAAGAACTTGAAAAAATGGGGGTTCATAACACATGGGCGGAGCTTAAGAAGGCAGTTGGAATTTCACAGCTTAAGGGACTTAGCAAAACCCGCACAGGTAGGAAAATTATGGCATGGGGGGGGGGGGGGGGTAGAGCCTGACAGCAAAATAGAAGGCAAGGTAGAGATACCTCTGGACGTCAGGTCCAAAATCAAAATTCTCCCCATACCGAAAAACATGCACCCTCAGTTCAACAAATATAGAAGACAACATAGAGCCAAGGGTATGGTTAAAAAGTTCAGAGAGCTGCCTGCCGAGGAGGTAGCGTACGTAGATGCCGCTGGGGGACCAGAGGCGGCTGCGGTTTCGGCCGTTGTAGACGGTCAGGGAAAACCCCTGATCACAGCCTCAGTCAGAACCCAGAACACAGAAACTGCTGAAGAAGTGGCGGTGGCGCTCGCCCTAGCAGGATCTAATGCAGGATACATTCGTTGCGACAGTAAGTCCGCTGTCAGAAATTTTAGTAAGGGCTTGGTCTCTTGGGAAGCCAAACGCATTCTGGACAGCATGCCAAAACACAGGTTCGCGGCACTATTCTGGATACCAACACATGAGGAAAAAGCTGGCAACGAGGCCGCTCACCTTCTTGCCCGAGTAACGTACATCCTGGAAGCAGCGGAGCAACCCATCTGCAATAATCTTAAGGATGCCCCAATCACATAAAGGGAAATTACGGATAATTACAAGTTAGAAAGAAGTGTATACCCTCCTGCGGACGTATCCCTTAGTCACACAGAGGCTTGCATCTGGAGGAGGATCCAGGCAGGGGTATACATATCGCCAGCCAAAATTGCTAAAAACCCAGATGACGAAAAATTCATCGACTGTGGGGCAAGGGGTAAGCTAAACCACATTACTTGGGAATGTCTTAGCCCACCAGGGGCTAATCAAGACATAACTACATTTGAAGCCTGGGAGGCGCTGCTGCGGAGCAAGGACCCCAACTCGCGGCGCAAAGCAACCCGCATGGTGGCTGAGGCCGTGAAGCATCAGCTACACCGTCCTCAGCCGACGGCCTCTCCTCCTGATCGAGCTCAGGCTTCGGCCGAGCCTGAGAGGGGGTAGGGAGACCACCATCGGCCGGAAATAAAGTTTTTCTTAACTGAACTTAACTCAACTGTACCGCAAAATGCTCGACTGGTAGCCCAGTGTAGCTGTCGCTACAAAAGAGAGAAATGTGGCCGTAGGTGAGGGCTCCGGAATAATTCCGACCAAAAGGCGATCCTTAACGTGCACTTACCCCGCAGAGGACACAGGCGCTTTTTAAGTTTCGCCTCCAGCAAAACGCGTCCGCCACGGCAGCGTTCGAACTCGGCAACTCCGGCTCAGTAGCCGAACGCGCTAACATTTGGTTTTTGACCACGCTAAATTATGGCAGTTGGAATCACTTGAAAACGGCGGCAAAATGTGGTTTAAACCTGTTCTGGATGTGAAAGGTCGCTTGACAGCGGCAAAATTCATTTTTGAAGTGGTTCCAGGCGGAAAACAAGGTCGTAGGGGCAGCGGTGGGGTGCCGAGCATCCGTCGTCGAGGAGCTTGTGAATATCGAGGCCGCACGTCGGTGTCTCTATGATGTGGTTCTTTGTGCTTGTGTCGCAATAAATTAGTGACGATTTCCGCAGCGGTAGGTCAATGGTTAGCGCGCTCGGCTACTTATCCGGAGTGCCCGGTATCGAACCCGAAGACGGTGGCCGTATTTCGATGGAGGCGAAACGCTAAGGGGCCCGTGTGCTGCGCGATATCAGTGCACGTTAAAGATCTCCAGGAGTTCGATTCGATTGGAAAACGTTCATTGCCAGCACTGAGCTCTAGTGGGCACTATACTGGCTGCTTTCGAGCTTATGGCTCTTGTCGCACTTGTAGCCCACTCAGTGGCACGGACTTGCGTCGATGGGTCTGAGGAGGAAATGTGGGGTGAAAGTATGAGAGACGGTGGGGGAAATAAAGCAGCCCGTCGGTATTTGTCGCCATGCGGCGCTGCTTAAAGGCGACAAGGTACTGTGGGGTGGTGGCAATGTCATGCCGCTGAGTTTGTTGAATTGGGTGACTTTACGATATGTGTAAAGGCCCGATGGGGCCTCTTGCGCAGAGTTGGGGGCCTGATCGTCCTCATTGTAACATCTGTGGCGTGCCCAGATCCACACTTTTCTGCTGAATTTGGGGAAAGTCGCTCCCCACAGGCAGTACCACCCATACTTAATCCTACTCATTCTTCCTAGGAGGCTGCTTTATGCACCGCTCTGCCTTTCGGCCAGATATGGCTGGTGGATCAGGCTTTACATCAAGCACAAGTGCGTGGACTCCTAGACCAGTAGGGGATGACCCTGGAAGATTTTTAAAGCGAGAGCTTTACTGGCCGCGAACTTGCGATTTCGCCGTGGTAGTGCGCCTAGGAGGCACATGACGTCAAAACGCGCGCCTCGCGCGCGGATATTTCTCTCCCTTTCTTTTCTTCCCTAGCCACTAGTGCGCATGCGCCACTAGTAGCATTGAGCCACAGCTGTTCCGCCGCTGCACAGCGCCGCGCCTATCCTGAAAATCTAACTTTTATCCGTTCCCTTACGGCGCGGTTATAATAATAATATTAATTGGTTTTGGGGGGAAAGGAAATGGCGCAGTATCAGTCTCATATATCGTTGGACAACTGAACCGCGCCCTACGGAAAGGTATAAAGGAGGGAGTGAAAGAAGAAAGGAAGAGAGAGTTGCCTTAGTGGAGGGCTCCGAAAATTTCGGCCACCTGGGGAACTTTAACGTGCAGGGACATAGCACCGCACACGGGCGCCATAGCGTCTTGCCTCCATAAAAACGCAGCCGCCGCGGTCGGGTTAGACCCTGGGAACTCCGAATTAGTAGCCGAGCGCGCTAATTACTGAGCCACCGCGGCGGGTGATTTCAATTTTCAGTTATCTTTTTCTTCTCTCCCTCCCTCCTTTAACCTTTCCTTTACGGCGCGGTTCGGGCTTCCACCGACATATGTGAGACGCTTACTGTGCCATTTCCTTTCCTCAAAAAGCAAACAAATCAAGTGAGCCGATGGCGTTCATAGAGTTCATTAGCGTTGACAACTTTGCAAAGGCCGTTCATTTTCATGAAATGAAAGGCGCACAACCAGCTCCGTGAGTCAGTGATAATAATAATAATAATAAAAATAATAATAATAATATTAATTGGTTTTTGGTGAAAGGAAATGGCACAGTATCTATCTCATATATATTTGGACACCTGAACCGCGCCGTAAGGGAAGTGATAACGGAGGGAGTGAAAGAAGAAAAAAAGAAAGATGAGCCGTAGTGGAGGGCTCCGGAAAAATTTCGACCACCTTGGGATCTTTAACGTGCACTGACATCGCACAGCACACAGGAGCCTTAGCGTTTTGTCTCCATAAAAAAGCAGCCGCCGCGGTCAGGTTCGAACCCGGGAACTCCTGATCAGTAGCCGAGCGCCCTAACCACCATGAGTCAGTGGAGACCTCAGTCTTGCTTTCATGTACGTGGAACTGGTATCCAACTGCAAAAGCCTTCTTTGAATGCGTTCCGCGCACTGTACAGGCAGAGCGCCTACCCTGCCACCCCAGGGAGTTGGCATGAAGTTAATGGTTGCTGGCGAGAGATTGATCACCAAATGTACGCCGCGGCCTAGCTATTGCTGCAGTGTCGCATGTCAGCCAATTTGCTGTCAGAGCTGATGCATTCAGGCCATATCTCTCTCTCACCACCGCCCCATGTATCAATGCAAGAATGAGGCGTCCGCATATCCGGGAGCCAATTATGCGCCCTACCTTTCCTCAAAGCCATCGCCGTCTAGGACATTGTCAACACCAACGCCAATACACACAGTGAACGGCGACATGGTTTGCTTTGTATACCCTATATTAGCAGATCCAATCCACATTAATTTTTTCTTCTGATAAAAGTTGTTTCCATCCATGCATTCATCCAACGGGTCTGAGCTGGCCAGTATAGCCTCGAGTATTCCGGAGCCCTCCACTACGGCACATATTTCTTCCTTTCTTCTCTTAGTCTCTCCTTTATCCCTTCTCTTACGGCTCGGTTAAGCTGTCCGCCGACATGTGAGTCAGATACTGCGCATCCTTTCCTCAAAAACTAATTTATTTCCAATTTAAGGACGCATAAATGTATTAAGGAACAACATTGTAATTCTGAATTAAGGGCCTAAACCAAACGCCTAACCGCTATCGCACGTGCTTCGTTAAGAAGGCCCCAAATTCTTTGACACTGTTATCATGCACAGTTACTCCATAAAACTTTCGATCTTGCGCTTCTTGTAACATTCTCGCGCAGCCAGTAAAGTGAAAGTCGTTTTACTAAGAGAAACGAAGTAACACTAATGTCTCCACGCGGTAACAGCTGCAGCCTAGCTCAAGAACCAGTACACTACAGCCACCGGTATACCAAGTGGTGAAATCCGTTTAGTTTGTGACGTTTGGCTGCATTCGCAGTACGTAGCTCCTTTCTTGAATGCCATCCAGTCTGGGTCGGCTGTTTGCGTTGACGAATAATTCACGTACCCTCAGAATAATAATAATGATGATGATGATGATGATGATGAATCAACATTTATTAAGCCCGAAATAAATCGGTGGTGCACGCAGGCACCAGACGGAGTTTTTCCCTAGTTACGGGACCCATATGTTTCCAGCAGCTCCTGCCCCTGTCAGTCAGTGCGCACTGAATTGGTAGGGCGGGGCTTGATAACAAGATTTCCCATCGCTTAGGGGATTGGGGATTGCGGGTGTTGGCGGGAAGGGGAGGAGGGTGGGTCTTGAGTTTAGTGCACTCTGCCAGGACGTGCGGCAGGGTAACCTTTTCTCGTTTGCGTAAAGGACAGAGCGTATCGTGTTCCGCAGTGTACATGCAGTTCATCGGTACGTGATCCGCAAGGATCCCACCTGCGCTCGACGCAGGATCGTCTGTAGTTGCCTGGTGAGCTTGGAGTGCGGTTCTGGCAGTCTGCAGCTTTCCTCGCGGTACGTTCGGGTAATGTCCCGAAAGCTGGTTACCGGGTGCGGTAGCTCTTGTGGCTCGTGCTCGGCCCGGATTGACCTTTCTCGGGCATGGTAGTCGGCGAGATGTTGCCTGCTACATGCGTGTCAGCCGGGAGCCACACGAGCTCTATTGGCTCTTCCCGGAGGCTTGCATATTCATGAAATGGCTCGGGCCGCGGAGGGGATTATTAGTAGAATTAATATTAGTAGAATTATAAGATTATTAGTATGTTATTAGTAGTAAGAGTAGCTTATTAGTAGAATTGACGATGTAAACAGTGCTACGCCTATATTAGCGCACTACAGTAATCCGTGCGGGCTGTTCAATCTTTTAACGCGATACCATTAAGGACATATTTGAACGCATTATATGTTTTCAGTGATAGGATAGGGAAACTTTTAATGTCCAACAGAAAGAGGGTAACCACAGCGCTTCCGCCTAGACGACGGCCGAAAGTCTTGACTCTCGGCGGCGGCTCGGCCAGTTGGACGAGTTGCAGTAAAATATTGTACGTGAAACATTGTTCAGTGAAACACAGCGGGACCGTTCAAATTTCTCTTTGAGACCATCCCGAGTACAGTGGGAGCATGCCTATTCCTGTTACCAGAAGATGGCCTCTCGTGGCGTAATTACCGGCCACGTTGTCCTGAAATGTAATTTCCCAGGTAAAGCGCTTATTAGCACCCAACCTAACACAGCACTTGCCAACGTTGTGGAAACTTATTATAGAATAAGCTAACTGAAAAAACAGATCGCCCCGCCGCGGTGGCTCAGTGGTTAGGGCGCTCGACTACTGATCCGGAGTTCCCGGGTTCGAACCCGACCGCTGCGGCCGCGTTTTTATGGAGGAAAAACGTTAAAGCGCCCGTGTGCAGTGCGATGTCAGTGCACGATAAAGATCCCCAGGTAGTCGAAATTATCCCGGAGCCCTCCAGTATGGTACCTCATTCTTCCTTTCTTATTTCACTTCCTCCTTTATCCCTTCCCTTACGGCGCGGTTCAGGTGTCCAACGATATATGAGACAGATACTGCGTCATTTCCTTTCCCCAAAAACTATTATTATTATTATTCAACAAAAGTTTCTCTCCAGTAATCGAGCGTCCTGGACAAAGGAAATTGGTTTTTGAGGAAAGGAAATGGCACAGTATCTGTCTCACATATCGGCGCACACCTGCACCGCGCCGTAATATACGGGATAAAGGAGGAAGAAAAAGAAGGAAGGAAGAAAGAGGTGCCGAAGTGGAGGGCTCCGGAATAATTTCCGACCACCTGGGGATCTTTAACGTTCACTGACATTGCACAGCACACGGGCGCGTAAGCGTTACGCCTCTTATCGAAACGCGGCCGCCCCGGACCAGGAACGTGCTGGAGTGCATTAAAACCCATTTATTGGCAGTGGAGAGTGTTTACTATCATCGAGTATGCTTAGCAGTGCAGATCAGCAGACGGCCGCAGATGCCCTCATATGAAATTAATTACAAGGCTTTTTTCACCTACTTTGTTCTGGCGCCCTAATAATGGATCTTATACGCAGGCCCCACGGGGAGATATTTACTGCTAGAGTGCAATTACGGTCGCTCGACTCGTGAAGTTTTGTCATTAGCGGCCGCTCACGTAGTCGTCGCGGGATCCATCTTGCCAGTTATAGAATCATTAATTACCCAGAACTCGTAGCCAAGGAAGAGCCGATAACTGAACAAACAAAGGGCGGAAGTTGCTGTGTCAGCGGTGCGCCCACATTCATTCTCGATCCGTTGTAAAGATGATTGACACTAGTGTACATTTTAAATAACTTCAATGCATGCACTTGTATGAGCAAGGCGACTAGATTTCGTATTTTTTCTTTGCGGCTCTGTTATGCGTTCGCCCGCATTGTTTTCAGTTCTGATACTGGGACGGGGCAAGTTCTATATCTCCGCAAGTGCGATTCGCAGAACTGATGGAAGATGTGGGGGCTGTCTTACAGATTTGAAATCCGCCGATATTTCTATATTTATTCTACAGGCATCAAGTGCACCGAAACTGCATACTTTGAGAAGCCACTATCGGCGCTTGGCTCCTGAAGAGAGCAAGGATGCAATAATTGGGCTCTTTGTAGGTAGCGCCTAGAGAAAGCGATCGTGCTTAGAAGAGGTGGCAGGAGATGAAGAAAAAGGTGTTTTCGAAGTTTGACTTGCCATCTTTCGTCAATTATATTTTTTTTGTTTAAACCAGCGCTTGTTCGCATGGCTGCCATCTGAGAATTAAAATTAAGACATCAAAGGAGAATATTTTAAGGAACCCCACCTGAAGCAACTTTTTTGATGTTATGATATCGCGCTCGGATCACTATCAGAAAAACAGTGCGAAAAGTTGAGAAAAATTAGCCGATTATATTATATAAAGCCGGTAGAAGAGCGAGAAATTTATAATATGATCACATGGACTCATATTAGCTAGTAGACACAGGTGAATAGGTGACGTCAAATACACAGACCCTGCCGGCAATTAAGGCACCTTTAAAATCACATTGCTAAAATATGGTCTCAAAGAATGAAAAGTTTGTGTCAGGGGAGAAGGTACGCATGCTAGATGCGGCTGGGCGCAGGAGAGGGCAAAAGGCAAATATGCAACGCTAATATACAGAAAAAGGATTTTGCTACTCTAATTGCCTAGTGATCCGGAGTACCCTGGTTCGAACCTGACCGGTGGTCGCCGCGTTTCGAAGAAGGCACCCATGTGTTGTGCAGTGTGAGCTCTAGTGCACGCTAAACAATCCCCAGGGGGTCGAAATCTTTCCGGCGCCCTCGACTACGGCACCTTTTTCTTCCTTCCTTGTTTCGCTCCATGATTTATCCCTTCTATTACGGTGTGGTTCAGGTATCTGCCGAGATGTGCGTCATTTCCTTTCCCTAACAAACTATAGGAAAATTTCGTTTTCATTTGCCCTAATCGTAAAGTTAATACCCTGAATTCGCAGTCCCATATTCAAATGTTCAGTTCACAGGCATTGTTAGCAAATTTGTCGGTTACACTGCTCCTCTGCAGTGAATGCGCTGTTCGTTGCGAGGCCGTAGAGCATCAGTAATTGAGGTCATTCACCTGTTTCATGAGCACGGCTAATGCCATAATACCTTCTTTTGTCATCTTTGTGGTGTTGCCTTGAAAAGACCTATCATTAGATAATTCATTTTGATAACTGAAATCTGAAAAAGCGAACATTAACTAAGAGCTGAAAGAATTTTGTTTTCCAGCATTCTTAATCCAACGGTTGCCCAGGATGTTGCAGGCTGCTTTCTCTCGGCCCTTTCTAAGAAGCTACCGCAGCTACTTGCCCTATCGAAGAAACGAATGGCAATGCTAGGTTTTTTTTTTGTCGCGTGGCTTTGAACGAAAATCCCCAAGAGCTCAGCACGGAGCTCTTCTGCAAGGACGAATTATCAGGGGACCATACCGGTCCGCACACACAGGCTCTAGCCTAGTATCACTATTCGCTCGGTTTCTTTCCTTTGTTCGTCCCTGTACACCGGATCCCCATTACCGTTGTCGGCTCTGTCGTGTTCTCTGTTATGGTGACTGTCATTCCACTATTCCAGGAAGTTGCAGTCTCTTTCACTGTTGACTGCACTGTTCAGGAATGCTTATTTCTAGCCGCCACAGCATGAGCTCCCACTGATATGTTCAGGACAGGAAATCTGCGTCGAGTTCAGCTTTTCAACGTGAAGCTGGCGTTGAGTGCTATATGTCATACTATAAATTTCTTCAAATAGACCACCTTCGCATTTTTTGCTTCAATTAAAAGACAGCTGCTGCAATTTGCATCCATTATGACTTCAGAATAATATGCACACCTTATCTAGAAAAGCATTATTTCGTCAAAATAAAACCTAGAATTGTCAAGTATAGCGGTGATTTTATCCGCTTTTTTGTGCCGGCTGCATATTTTAAATAAAGCAGGTAAGGCTGCTCACAGTGTGGCGGCTAAAGAGCCTGTAAGCTTCTTCAGGTGTCACTGCGATTTCCGGACGCAGAATACAAGCACAAGGATTTGTACGCTCACTTTAGGCATTCTTTACGTTCGCACAGCACTTGAAGCACGTTTGTTTCATCTTTTGTATCAGCAAACATTTTGCTGTCCTTAACGCAAAGATATTTTTCTCACAAGCCTTTTTTTTTCTTTCGGAACAATTTTCGGCAATACGAAATCTGGTGCCCCTTAGAGGCGCTCGTTAACGGAATTCGAGGAATTCCAGGATCACAGATTGAATGTCGCCCTTTTTTGGATTCCAGGACGCAGCAGGTTGCATTGTGACCGACGTTGAACTTTACATCAATATTTGGGCAACATGAGACAAGGCGAGCCTTTATCCTTTATCAGCAAAGCCTCCAATCGTAAGTGTTGTGTCCAGCAAACTTCCAACCTTGTAAAAACCGCTTGCGACGTCTTCATTTTTCTCCTTCATTATGCTTTTCAATTCATTACAGCAGTTTGTAGAGTATTGTTCTCCTGTTATAGCACGTAGATCATGCTCCTCTAGTCGCTTTTCAATGCTTCATTTTTGTTCTTCAGAAAGTCAGTTTATTTTTTTCTTTGCCTCTTCAACTTCTTTGTTATAGAACTCAATCTTCTCTTTAATCTACCTTGGTTAATTTCGGAGACCTCGTTCAGCTTTACTTTTAAATTCGTTCATATCTTTATGAAACTTGTTTCTTAAGTTCTCAAAACCTGTGCCAATTTAGTGTACAAAGAAGCAAAGAGGAGAGACATCAGAAAATTAAACAGTACTGGCAGCACCGTAAGCGGCTATATAGACCTTAAGCAAGGGCCACAAGAAACCAATGTCAAACTTGTATCAGCTAGAATAAAATGTGCTTGTTGAAGTTGCGTTAACCTTAGCTGCCTCCCTGTTGCCATATCATTACTTCGTTACACCGACATTCAGTTAAAAAAGAAGGCAACCCGTCTTTGTCGGTAAGGCCATCATTAGTGTCAGTAAGGCGATCATCTTGGCGATAACTGCGCCTTTTGCTGCTGCAAAAGTCCAAAACCAACCCAGGTCACATGGGGAGATCCAAGGAGTCCAGATCGAGTTCGAGGCCAGGATCCAAGACCGCATCGAGATCCCGTCCCAACTCTGCAACCAGGGACAACCCTGGGGCGGATGCAAAGGCGACCGCCAACGGAAGGGGGCAGGGCATGTCGGCCACACAGAAAGACCCTGGGCTGCCGTACCGGGACCCGAACAATCCCTGGGGCCAGCCGAATGGATCAGAAGCCAAATATAAATTGATAACTTGAGGCGTTAAAGAAAGAAATTGCAACACAGAGGGAGCTCATAGAATCCTTACATCAGGAGATTAAAGCGCTTAAACCTCAATTCTCTAACGGCAAGGCTCTCCAGGAAGCCGCGGCGGCAGCCAATATACCGGTAGTTAGGGAAAATACTGCGACAGGCCTGGTACGAGCCGTGTCAGCTGATAGCATGGAAAAAGATGAGGCCCGACCTCCGCCGCTAAAGAGGAAAGGCGCAGACTTGGACCCAGTCAGAGATCAGCCAAAGAAAATTCAGGAACTCGAGGAATATTTGAAGATCTTTCAGGAACAGAGGAGAGACATGACGGAAAAAAATGCAAGCATTCTCGGCTGCGCTCAAAAGCATCGGGACAAGCCTAGGGGCCGGCCAAAATTGCCCGAATAGAGGAGTTCTTAAACGAATACAATGGCAGTGAAACTCAATCACGGAAATCTCAAGGGAAGCCCGGAGCTTAAACTTCAGTGGCAGTGCAACTGCAGAGGCGTTGCCAGGAAACGAGCGCTCCTGCAGCAGTACGTAAAGATAGCGGTGTTGAACCCATAGCCATGGCCATACAGGAAACATTGAAAACAGGGGCGACGATAGAGGGATATAAATTCTACGGAAACGGGAAGATGGACTCCAGGGTGGCCACCTTGGTTAAAAAGAATCTGGCTGTCATAAAACACGACATAGAGTCCGAAGGAACAGACTCCGTCCTGGTAGAAATAATCACCGGAAGGCGGGATTTCAAAAACATTTTTCTTCTTAATGCTTACAGCAACCCAAGGCAAAAATTCGACTTCGAAGCCACCTTTAAGGAGGCAATCAAATTCGCAGGAAGCTATCCCTTAGTCATTATGGGGGATATTAACGCGGCGCATCCTGACTGGGGCTACAAGCAGGCAAATCCCAGGGTAGGAAATTGCTAGAATGTATACAAGACCTGGGAATCACCCTGCATAACGATCCCTGCACGCCAAAGAGAGACGAAACAGGTCGCCAGGTGGATACTTCTCCGGACGTCACCCTCAGCAGAATCATTACTAAGGGAACCTGGGCCACCACAGGGCAAACCCTAGGTAGCAACCACAGCATCATATCCTTCTCATTAGGAAAAGGCATCACGGTGAGGAAATATAAGAATCCAACCATCACAGAGTGGGATAAATTTAGGGCCCTAAGGGAAGCAGAGCACATGAGTAGCATAACCGATATATGCGAGTGGACCACCCTGCTGAAGAAGCATGTAGAGGGCACTACAGTTCAAGTAGAGGACAAGGACGCCCCAAAAAAACGTGGACAGCAGGCTCCTCAATCTTTTTAAGCGGAAAGCGACCCTCGAGGAGAGGAAAAAGAAAAATAATAAATACAGGAAGATAACCAGGGACTTAAGCAGACTGAACAGGGAAATAGAAAAGCACGCCTTTCAGGTATGCGAGCAAAACTGGCTAAGCGCTTGTGACCAGATGGAGAAGGGAATGAGTCTCGCAAAGACGTGGAATATAATTAGACATTTATTAGACCCAGACAAAACCAAATCAGAAGCAAGAGTTAGACAAACGAAAGTCAGACGCAGTTTCAACGGCACAGATGAACAACTGTGCCAGCGTCTCGCAGAAATATATATCAACCAGGAACCGGCTGGACCTCTGTCCGAATATCGTGGCGAGGACAACCCGGAGATGGATGCATCAATTACGAAAGCGGAGGTGCGTGCTGCTTTAAGCAATCTAAAAACGAAGTCGGCACTCTGCTCAGGTGGGATTCGTAACCTGGTACTTTTTTACCTTGATGATGCATCCGTCACGAACCTCACGGCCTACATTGGGAAAGCATGGGAAACCGGAAAAATTCCCAAAGCCTGGAAGAAGGCAGATGTAGTATTTATACGAAAACCGGGGAAACCCGAGGTACTCAAGTGTTTGCGACCAATCTCCCTTACAGCCTGCGTGGGTGAGGTAATGGAGCATGTAGTGCTAAACAGACTTTCCAGGCATATGGAGGACAATAACAAATGGCCATATGAGATGGTTGGCTTCAGGCCAGGGTTAAGCATTCAGGATATAATGCTAAGACAAGAGCAGGATATCCTCAAGAACCGTTCACATGAGTTGAAAGTTATCTTAGGCCTAGACCTAACTAAGGCAGTTGATAATGTTAGGCATGAAGCTATACTTCGAGGCATAGAGGAAGCAAACCTGGGCCTACGAACATACAACTACATAAAAGACTTCCTCACAGACAGGGAAGCGATACTGAAGTTTCAGGATGCAAAGTCAGCACCAATCAAAACAGGGGAGGCTGGCACGCCACAAAGGGCAGTACTATCCCCATTTCTTTTCAATATAGCAATGAGAGGGCTCCCACCCCTCCTCAACAAAATTAGCAACCTCAAATGCAGCTTGTACGCAGATGATATAAATGTTTGGATCAGCGAACCTGGTGTATTCGAGGCCAGAGATAAGCTACAGCAAACTGCGGACATCATTGTTGAATATTCCTAAGAGAGAGGGCTAGCCTGCTCTCCTCAGAAATCAGAGGTTCTAGTGTACACCAAAGGCATATACGGACCTAAGCCGGACATAAACATCATTGTTGAGGGGCGCAGGGTTCCCAGAGTTGAAGAAATCAGAATCCTTGGTTTCTTCATCAATTCCAAAGGCAATAACGCTAGCATAATAAATAAACTAGAGCAGTATACAGATAAGATAGCAGGTTTAATCAGAAGGATAGCCACCAAAAGAAGGGGGTTGAAAGAGCCTAACTTGCTCAGGCTCACGCAGGCCTTCATCACAAGCAGGATCTGCTACGCCACCCCCTACATGGAACTTAACAAAGGGGAGGCAGACAGACTGAATATAATCATTAGGAAAAGTGTAAAAAGAGCCCTCAGTCTACCCGTAAATACCTCCACTGAAGAACTTGAAAAAATGGGGGTTCATAACACATGGGCGGAGCTTAAGAAGGCAGTTGTAATTTCACAGCTTGAGCGACTTAGCAAAACCCGGACAGGTAGGAAAATTATGGCATGGGTGGGGGTAGAGCCTGACAGCAAAATAGAAGGCAAGGTAGAGATACCTCTGGACGTCAGGTCCAAAATCAAAATTCCCCCCATACCGAAAAACATGCACCCTCAGTTCAACAAATATAGAAGACAACATAGGGCCAAGGCTATGGTTAAAAAGTTCAGAGAGCTGCCTGCCGAGGAGGTAGCGTACGTAGATGCCGCTGGGGGACCAGAGGCGGCTGCGGTTTCGGCCGTTGTAGACGGTCAGGGAAAACCCCTGATCACAGCCTCAGTCAGAACCCAGAACACAGAAACTGCTGAAGAAGTGGCGGTGGCGCTCGCCCTAGCAGGATCTAATGCAGGATACATTCTTTGCGACAGTAAGTCCGCTGTCAGAAATTTTAGTAAGGGCTTGGTCTCTTGGGAAGCCAAACGCATTCTGGACAGCATGCCAAAACACAGGTTCGCGGCAGTATTCTGGATACTAGCACATGAGGAAAAAGCTGGTAACGAGGGCGCTCACCTGCTTGCCCGAGTAACCTACATCCGGGAAGCAGCGGAGCAACCCATCTGCAATAATCTTAAGGATGCCCCAATCACATAAAGGGAAATTACGGATAATTACAAGTTAGAAAGAAGTGTATACCCTCCTGCGGACGTATCCCTTAGTCACACAGAGGCTTGCATCTGGAGGAGGATCCAGGCAGGGGTATACATATCGCCAGCCAAAATTGCTAAAAACCCAGATGACGAAAAATGCATCGACTGTGGGGCAAGGGGTAAGCTAAGCCACATTACTTGGGAATGTCTTAGCTCACCAGGGGCTAATCAAGACATAACTACATTTGAAGCCTGGGAGGCGCTGCTGCGGAGCAAGGACCCCAACTCGCGGCGCAAAGCAACCCGCATAGCGGCTGATGCCGTGAAGCATCAGCTACACCGTCCTCAGCCGACGGCCTCTCCTCCTGATCGGGCTTAGGCTTCGGCCGAGCCTGAGAGGGGGTAGGGAGACCACCATCGGCCGCAAATAAAGTTTTTCTTAACTGAACTTAACTTAACTGTACCGCAAAATGCTCGACTGGTAGGCCAGTGTAGCTGTCGCTACAAAAGAGAGAAATGTGGCCGTAGGTGAGGGCTCCGGAATAATTCCGACCAAAAGGCGATCCTTAACGTGCACTTACCCCGCAGAGGGCACAGCCGCTTTTTAAGTTTCGCCTTCATAGAAACGCGTCGGCCTCGGCAGGGTTCGAACACGGGAACTCGGGCTCAGTAGCCGAATGGCCTAACAATTGGTTTTTGTCCCAACCTAAATTATGGCAGTTGGCATCACTTGAAAAGGGCGGCAAAATGTGGTTTAAACCTGTTCTGGATGTGAAAGGTCGCTTGATGAAATTACAGCGGCAAAATCAATTTTGAAGTGGTTCCAGGCGGAAAACAAGGTCGTAGGGGCAGCGGTGGGGTGCCGAGCATCCGTCGTCGAGGAGCTTGTGAATATCGAGGCCGCACGTCGGTGTCTCTATGAAGTGGTGCTTTGTGCTTCTGTCGCAATAAATTAGTGACGATTTCCGCAGCGGTAGGTCAGTGGTTAGCGCGCTCGGCTACTTATCCGGAGTGCCCGGGATTGAACCCGAAGACGGTGGCCGCATTTCGATGGAGGCGAAACGCAAAGGGGCCCGTGTGCTGCGCGATATCAGTGTACGTTAAAGATCTCCAGGAGTTCGATTCGATTTGAAAACGTTCATTGCCAGCACTGAGCTCTAGTGGGCACTATACTGGGTGCTTTCGAGCTTATGGCTCTTGGCGAACTTGTAGCCCACTCAGTGGCACGGACTTGCGTCGATGGGTCTGAGGAGGAAATGTGGGGTGAAAGTATGAGAGACGGTGGGGGAAATAAAGCAGCCCGTCGGTATTTGTCGCCATGCGGCGCTGCTTAAAGGCGACAAGGTACTGTGGGGTGGTGGCAATGTCATGCCGCTGAGTTTGTTGAATTGGGTGACTTTACGATATGTGTAAAGGCCCGATGGGGCCTCTTGCGCAGAGTTGGGGGCCTGATCGTCCTCAGTGTAACATGTGTGGCGTGCCCATATCCACACTTTTCCGCTACATTTGGGAAAGTCGCTCACCACAGGCAGTCCCACCCATACTTAATCCTACTCATTGTTCCTAGGAGGCTGCTTCATGCACCGCTCTGCCTGCCGGCCAGATATGGCTCGTGGATCAGGCTTTACGTCAAGCACAAGTGCGTGGACACGTAGACCAGTAGGGGATGACCCTGGAAGATTTTTAAAGCAAGAGCTTTACTGGCCGCGAACTTGCGATTTCGCCGTGGTAGTGCGCCTAGGAGGCACATGAAGTCACAACGCGCACCTCGCGCGCGGTTATTTCTCTCCATTCTTTTTCTTCCCTAACCACTAGTGCGCATGCGCCACTAGTAGCATTGAGCCACAGCTGTTCCGCCGCAGCGCCGCGCCTATCCCTAAAATCCAACTTTCATAATAATAATTAGTTTTGGGGGAAGGAAACCGCCGGGGTGGCTCAGAGGTTAGGGCCCTCGACTACTGATCCGGAGTTCCCGGGTTCGAACCCGACCGCGGCGGCTGCGTTTTTATGGAGGAAAAACGCTAAGGCCCGTTTCACATGCTGCGAAATTCACCGTCCGGCACTGCGAATTCGTTCGGTCTGCGGCTAGAGAGGGCCGCCGCTCTTGCCGCCGACGGCTTGCGAACGATTTCCGTCCGGTTGGAATCCATTCGCAGCGTCGGTGTGTTCGCTCTGCGACTGACCAATAGGGAGCATCCACTGCTTGGCTCTCTGTCAGGCTTGGCTTGGCCAGCTTTGGCCAGGCTTAGCTTTGGCCATCGTGTACTTTTCAAATAATTCGGAACTGTTTACTTTGATAAAAAGATACGAAATGTTACCTTGTATCTGAAAGTGCGCATCACTACAACAACATAAACACATTCCATGTTACAGTACTGCCGCATTTGTTCACAGGTTGGATAATCAGACATCTAGCAATCCTGTTGTAACATCCGAGCGAATTCGCAGGTTCTGCGTTGCATGTGAAAGGACTGAGCGGCAATCGCATTGCGGCGTCTGCGGCGGCACCGAATTCGCAGTGTCGATGCGGCAAAATTCGCAACATGTGAAACGGGCCTAAGGCGCCCGTGTGCTGTGCGATGTCAGTGCACGTTAAAGATACCCAGGTGGTCGAAATTATTCCGGAGCCCTCCACTACGGCACCTCTTTCTTCCTTTCTTCTTTCACTCCCTCCTTTATCCCTTCCCTAAAGGCGCGGTTCAGGTGTCCAACGATATATGAGACAGATTCTGCGCCATTTCCTTTCCCCAAAAAACCAATTATTATTATTATTAAAGGAAACGGCGCAGTATCTGTCTCATATATCGTTGGACAACTGAACCGCGCCGTACGTGAAGGAATAAAGGAAGGAGTGAAAGATGAAAGGAAGAGAGAGTTGCCGTAGTGGAGGGCTCTAGAAATTTCGACCACCTGGGGAAGTTTGACGTGCAGGGACATAGCACCGCACACGGGCGCCTTAGCGTCTTGCCTCCATAAAAACGCAGCCGCCGCGGTCGGGTTCGACCCTGGGAACTCCGGATCAGTAGCCACGTGCTAATTACTGAACCACCGCGGCGGGTGATTTCAATTTTCAGTTATCTTTTTCTTCTCTCCCTCCCTCCTTGAACCTTTCCTTTACGGCGCGGTTCGGGCGTCCACCGAGATATGTGAGACGCTTACTGTGCCATTTCCTTTTCCTCAAAAAGCAAACAAATCAAGTGAGCCGACGGCGTTTATAGAGTTCATTGGCGTGGACAACTTTGCAAAGGCCGTTCATTTTCACGAAATGAAAGGCGCACAACCAGCTCCGTGAGTCAGTGATAACAATAGTAATAATAATAATAATATTCATTGGTTTTTGGCGAAAGGAAATGGCACAGTATCTGTCTCATATATATTTGGACACCTGAACCGCGCCATAAGGGAAGTGATAACGGAGGGAGTGATAGAAGAAAGGAAGAAAGATGAGCCGTAGTGGAGGGCTCCGGAAAAATTTCAACCACCTGGGGATCTTTAACGTGCACTGACATCGCACAGCACACAGGAGCCTTAGCGTTTTGTCTCCATAAAAATGCAGCCGCCGCGGTCCGGTTCGAACCCGGGAACTCCGGATCAGTAGCCGAGCGCCCTAACCACCATGAGTCAGTGGAGACCTCAGTCTTGCTTTCATGTACTTGGAGCTGGTATCCAACTGCAAAAGCCTTCTTTGAATGCGTTCCGCGCACTGTACAGGCAGAGCGCCTACCCTGCCCCCCCAGGGAGTTGGCATGAAGTTAATGGTTGCTGGCGAGAGATTGATCACCAAATGCACGCCGCGGCCTAGCTATTGCTGCAGTGTCGCATGTCAGCCAATTTGCTGTCAGAGCTAATGCATTCAGGCCATATTTCTCTCTCTCCACCACCCCATGTATCAATGCAAGAATGAGGCGTCCGCATATCCGGGAGCCAATTATGCGCCCTACCTTTCCTCAAAGCCATCGCCGTCTAGGACATTGTCAACACCAACGCCAATACACACAGTGAACGCCGACATCGTTCGCTTTGTATACCCTAGATTAGCAGAGCCAATCCACATTAATTTTTTCTTCGGATAAAAGTTGTTTCCATCTATGCATTCATCCAACGGGTCTGAGCTGGCCAGTATAGCCTCGATTATTCCGGAGCCCTCCACTACGGCACCTCTTTCTTCCTTTCTTCTCTTAGTCTCTCCTTTATCCCTTCTCTTACGGCTCGGTTCAGGTGTCCGCCGATATGTGAAAGATACTGCGCCTCCTTTCCTCAAAAACTAATTTATTTCCAATTTAAGGGCGCATAATGTATTAAGACACAACATTGTAATTCCGAATTAGGGGCCTAAACCAAACGCCTAACCGCTATCGCTCGTGCTTCGATAAGAAGGCCTCAAATTCTTTGACACTGTTATCATGCACAGTTACTCCATAAAACTTTCGATCGTGCGCTTCTTGTAACATCCTCCCGCAGCCAGTAAAGTGAAAGTCGTTTTACTAAGAGAAACGAAGTGACACTAATGTCTCCACGCGGTAACAGCTGCAGCCTAGCTCAAGAACCAGTACACTACAGACACCTGTATACCAAGTGGTGAAAACCCTTTAGTTTTTGACGTTTGACTGCATTCACAGTACGCAGTTGAGTTCTTGATTGCCATCAGTCTGGGTCGGCTGTTTGCGTTGACGAATAATTCACGTACAATCAGATTGATGATGATGGGGATGAATCACCTTTTATTAAGCCCGAAATAAATCGGTGGTAAACGCAGGCACCAGACGGGGTTTGTCCCTAGTTATGGGACCCATATGTTTCCAGCAGCTCCTGCCCCTGTCCGTCAGAGCGGACTGAATTGGTAGGTCGGGGCTGGATAAGATTTATCATCGCTTAGGGTATTGGGGATTGGGGGTGTTGGTGGGAAGGGGAGGAGAGTGGGTCTTGAGTTTAGTGCACTCTGCCAGGACGTGCGGCAGGGTAACCTTTTCTCGTTTGCATAAAGGACAGAGCGTATCGTGTTCCGCAGGGTGCATGCAGTTCATCGGTACGTGATCCGCAAGGATCCCACCTACGCTCGACGCAGGATCGTCTCTTGTTGCCTGGTGAGTTTGGAGTGCGGTTCTGGCAGTCTGCACCTTTCCCCGCGGTACGTTCGGGAATGTCCCGAAAGCTGGTTACCGGGTGCGGTACCTCTTGCGGCTCGTGCTCGGCCCGGATTGACATTTCTCGGGCATGGCAGTCGGCGAGATGTTGCCTGCTACCTGCGAGTCAGCCGGGAGCCACACGAGCTCTATTGGCTCTTCCCGGAGGCTTGCACATGGATAAAATGGCTCGGGCCGCGGAGAAGATTATTAGCAGAATTAATATTAGTAGAATTAGTAGATTATTAGTATGTTATTAGTAGTACGAGTAGTTTATTAGCAGAATTGGGGATGTAAACAGTGCTACGCCTATATTAGCGCACTACAGTAATCCGTGCGGGCTGTTCAATGTTTTAACGCGATACATTAAGTACATATTTGAACGCATTATATGTTTTCAGTGATAGGATAGGGAAACTTTTAATGTCCAACAGACAGAGGGTAGCCACAGCGCTTCCGCCTAGACGACGGCCGAAAGTCCTGACTCTCGGCAGCCGCTCGGCCAGTCGGATGAGTTGCAATGAAAGATTGTACGTGAAACATTGTTCAGTGAAATACAGCGGGACCATTCAAATTTCTCTCAGAGACCATCATGACCACGTCGGAGTATGCCTATTCCGGATACCAGAAGATGACCTCTCGTGACGTAATTACCAGCCCCGTTGTCCTGAAATGTAATTTACCAGGTAAAGCGCTTATAAGCATCCAACCTGACACGGCACATGCCAACTTTGTGGGAACTTATTATAGAATAAGCTAACTGATTGCCCCGCCGCGGTGGCTCAGTGGTTAGGGCGCTCGACAACTGATCGGGAGTTCCCGTGCTCGAACCCGACAACGGCGGCTGCGTTTTTATGGAGGAAAAACGCTAAGGCGCCCGTGTGCTGTGCGATGTCAGTGCACGTTAAAGATCCCCAGGTGGTCGAAATTATTCCGGAGCCCTCCACTACGGCACCTCTCTCTTCCTTTCTTCTTTGACTTCTTCCTTTACCCTTCCCTTAAGGCGCGGTTCAGGTGTCCAACGATATATGAGACAGATACTGCGCTATTTTCTTTCCCCAAAAACCAATTATTATTATTATTAACTGAACAAACACATCGCCAACTAAACGTTCTCTCCAGTAATCAAGCGTCCTGGACAAAGGAAATTGGCTTTTGGGGAAAGGAAATGGAACAGCATCTGTCTCACATACCGGCGCACACCTGCACCGTGCCATAAGGGACGGGATAAAGGAGGCAGAAAAAGAAGAAGGAAGAAATAGGTGCCTTAGTGGAGGGCTCCAGAATAATTTTCGACCACATGGGGATATTATTATTAATATTACCGTTCACTGACATAGCACAGCACACGGGCGCCTAAGCGTTACGCCTCTATCGAAGCGCTGCCGCCGCGGACCAGGAACGTGCTGGAGTGCATTAAAACCCATTTAGTGGCAGTGGAGAGTGTTTACTATCATCGAGTATGCTTAGCAGTATAGATCAGGAGACGGCCGCAGATGCCCTCAATGAAATTAATTACAAGGCGTTTTTCACCTACTCTGTTCTGGCGCCCTAATAATGGATCTTATACGCAGGCCCCACGGGCATATATTTACTGCTAGAGAGTGCAATTACGCTCGCTCGAATCGTGGAGTTTTGTCATTAGCGGCCGCTCACGTAGTCGTCGCGGCATACATTTTGCCAGTTATAGAATCATTAATTACCCAGAACTCGTAGCCAAGGAAGAGCCGATAACTGAACAAACAGAGGGTGGAAGTTGCTGTGTCAGCGATGCGCCCACATTCATTCTCGATCTGTTGTAAAGATGATTGACAGTAGTGTAATAATAATAATAATTGGTTTTTGGGGAAAGGATATGGCGCAGTATCTGTCTCATATATCGTTGGACACCTGAACCGCGCCGTAAGGGAAGGGATAAAGGAGGGAGTGAAAGTAGAAATGAAGAAGAGGAGCCGGAGTGGATGTCTCCGGAATAATTTCGACCACCTGGGAACCTTAAACGTGCACTGACATCGCACAGCACACAGGCGCCTTAGCGTTTTTCCCCCATACGCAGCCGCCGCGGTCGGGTTCGAACCCGGGAACTCCGGATCAGTAGTCCATTTTAAATAACTTCAATGCATGCACTTGTATGAGCAAGGCGACTAGATTTCGTATTCTTTCTTCGCTGCTCTGTAATGCGTTCGCCCGCATTGTTTTCAGTTCCGATACTGGGACGGGGCAAGTTCTATATCTCCGCAAGTGCGATTCGCAGAACTGATGGAAGATGTGGGGGCTGTCTTACAGATTTGAAATCCGCCGATATTTCTATATTTATTCTACAGGCATCAAGTGCACCGAAACTGCATACTTTGAGAAGCCACTATCGGCGCTTGGCTCCTGAAGAGAGCAAGGATGCAATAATTGGGCTCTTTGTAGGTAGCGCCTAGAGAAAGCGATCGTGCTTAGAAGAGGTGGCAGGAGATGAAGAAAAAGGTGTTTTCGAAGTTTGACTTGCCATCTTTCGTCAATTATATTTTTTTTGTTTAAACCAGCGCTTGTTCGCATGGCTGCCATCTGAGAATTAAAATTAAGACATCAAAGGAGAATATTTTAAGGAACCCCACCTGAAGCAACTTTTTTGATGTTATGATATCGCGCTCGGATCACTATCAGAAAAACAGTGCGAAAAGTTGAGAAAAATTAGCCGATTATATTATATAAAGCCGGTAGAAGAGCGAGAAATTTATAATATGATCACATGGACTCATATTAGCTAGTAGACACAGGTGAATAGGTGACGTCAAATACACAGACCCTGCCGGCAATTAAGGCACCTTTAAAATCACATTGCTAAAATATGGTCTCAAAGAATGAAAAGTTTGTGTCAGGGGAGAAGGTACGCATGCTAGATGCGGCTGGGCGCAGGAGAGGGCAAAAGGCAAATATGCAACGCTAATATACAGAAAAAGGATTTTGCTACTCTAATTGCCTAGTGATCCGGAGTACCCTGGTTCGAACCTGACAGGTGGTCGCCGCGTTTCGATGAAGGCGAAACCCAAAAGCACCCATGTGTTGTGCAGTGTGAGCTCTAGTGCACGCTAAACAATCCCCAGGGGGTCGAAATCTTTCCGGCGCCCTCGACTACGGCACCTTTTTCTTCCTTCCTTGTTTCGCTCCATGATTTATCCCTTCTATTACGGTGTGGTGCAGGTATCTGCCGAGATGTGAGACAGATACTGCGTCATTTCCTTTCCCTAACAAACTATAAGAAAATTTCGTTTTCATTTACCCTAATCGTAAAGTTAATACCCTGAATTCGCCGTCCCTTATTCAAATGTTCAGTTCACAGGCATTGTTAGCAAGTTTGTCGGTTACACTGCTCCTCTGCAGTGAATGCGCTGTTCGTTGCGAGGCCGTAGAGCTTCGGTAATTGAGGTCATTCACCTGTTTCATGAGCACGGCTAATGCCATAATACCTTCTTTTGTCATCTTTGTGGTGTTGCCTTGAAAAGACCTATCATTAGATAATTCATTTCGATAACTGAAATCTGAAAAAGCGAACATTACCTAAGAGCTGAAAGAATTTTGTTTTCCAGCATTCTTAATCCAACGGTTGCCCAGGATGTTGCAGGCTGCTTTCTCTCGGCCCTTTCTAAGAAGCTACCGCAGCTACGTGCCCTATCGAAGAAACGAATGGCAATGCTAGGTTTCTTTTTTGTCGCGTGGCTTTGAACGGAAATCCCCAAGAGCTCAACACGGAGCTCTTCTGCAAGGACGAATTATCAGGGAACCATACCGGTCCGCACACACAGGCTCTAGCCTAGTATCACTATTCGCTCGGTTTCTTTCCTTTGTTCGTCCCTGTACACCGGATCACCATCACCGTTGTCGGCTCTGTCGTGTTCTCTGTTATGGTGACTGTCATTCCACTATTCCAGGAAGTTGCAGTCTCTTTCACTGTTGACTGCACTGTTCAGGAATGCTTATTTCTAGCCGCCACAGCATGAGCTCCCACTGATATGTTCAGGACAGGAAATCTGCGTCGAGTTCAGCTTTTCAACGTGAAGCTGACGTTGAGTGCTATATGTCATACTATAAATTTCTTCAAATAGACCACTTCGCATTTTTTTGCCTCGATTAGAAGACAGCTGCTGCAATTTGCATCCATTATGACTTCAGAATAATATGCACACCTTATCTAGAAAAGCATTATTTCGTCAAAATAAAACCTAGAATTGTCAAGTATAGCGGTGATTTTATCCGCTTTTTTGTGCCGGCTGCATATTTTAAATAAAGCAGGTAAGGCTGCTCACAGTATGGCGGCTAAAGAGCCTGTAAGCTTCTTCAGGTTTCACTGCGATTTCCGGACGCAGAATACAAGCAGAAGGATTTGTACGCTCACTTTAGGCATTCTTTACGTTCGCACAGCACTTGAAGCACGTTTGTTTCATCTTTTGTATCAGCAAACATTTTGCTGTCCTTAACGCAAAGATATTTTTCTCACAAGCCTTTTTTTTTCTTTCGGAACAATTTTCGGCAATACGAAATCTGGTGCCCCTTAGAGGCGCTCGTTAACGTAATTCGAGGAATTCCAGGATCACAGATTGAATGTCGCCCTTTTTTGGATTCCAGGACGCAGCAGGTTGCATTGTGACCGACGTTAAACTTTACATCAATATTTGGGCAACATGAGACAAGGCGAGCCTTTATCCTTTATCAGCAAAGCCTCCAATCGTAAGTGTTGTGTCCAGCAAACTTCCAACCTTGCAAAACCGCTTGCGACGTCTTCATTTTTCTCCTTCATTATACTTTTCAATTCATTACAGCAGTTTGTAGAGTATTGTTCTCCTGTTATAGCACGTAGATCATGCTCCTCTAGTCGCTTTTCAATGCTTCATTTTTGTTCTTCAGAAAGTCAGTTTATTTTTTTCTTTCCCTCTTCAACTTCTTTGTTACAGAACTCAATCTTCTCTTTAATCTACCTTGGTTAATTTCGGAGACCTCGTTCAGCTTTACTTTTAAATTCGTTCATATCTTTCTGAAAATTTTTTCTTAAGTTCTCAAAACCTGTGCCAATTTAGTGTAAAAAGAAGCAAAGAGGAGAGACATCAGAAAATTAAACAGTACTGGCAGCACCGTAAGCGGCTATATAGACCTTAAGCAAGGGCCACAAGAAACCAATGTCAAACTTGTATCAGCTAGAATAAAATGTGCTTGTTGAAGTTGCGTTAACCTTAGCTGCCTCCCTGTTGCCATATCATTACTTCGTTACACCGACATTCAGTTAAAAAAGAAGGCAACCCGTCTTTGTCGGTAAGGCCATCATTAGTGTCAGTAAGGCGATCATCTTGGCGATAACTGCGCCTTTTGCTGCTGCAAAAGTCCAAAACCAACCCAGATCACATGGGGAGATCCAAGGAGTCCAGATCGAGTTCGAGGCCAGGATCCAAGACCGCATCGAGATCCCGTCCCAACTCTGCAACCAGGGACAACCCTGGGGCGGATGCAGAGGCGACCGCCAACGGAAGGGGGCAGGACATGTCGGCCACACTGAAAGACCCTGGGCTGCCGTCCCGGGACCCGAACAATCCCTGGGGCCAGCAGAATGGAGCAGAAGCCAAAAGGGTGAGCTTTGCTAGCAGCCCCTCCCAGGCTATAAATCGATAACTTGAGGCGTTAAAGAAAGACAATGCAACACAGAGGGAGCTCATAGAATCCTTACATCAGGAGATTAAAGCGCTTAAACCTCAATTCTCTAACGGCAAGGCTCTCCAGGAAGCCGCGGCGGCCGCCAAGATACCGGTAGTTAGGGAAAATACTGCGACAGGCCTGGTACGAGCCGTGTCAGCTGATAGCATGGAAAAAGATGAGGCCCGACCCCCCCCCCCCCCCCCCCGCTAAAGAGGAAAGGCGCAGACTTGGACCCAGTCAGAGATCAGCCAAAGAAAATTCAGGAACTCGAGGAATATTTTAAGATCTTTCAGGAACAGATGAGAGACATGACGGAAAAAAATGCAAGCATTCTCGGCTGCGCTCAAAAGCATCGGGACAAGCCTAGGGGCCGGCCAAAATTGCCCGAATAGAGGAGTTCTTAAACGAATACTATGGCAGCGAAACTCAATCACGGAAATCTCAAGGGAAGCCCGGAGCTTAAAGCTCTGTGGCAGTGCAACTGCAGAGGCTTTGCCAGGAAACGAGTGCTCCTGCAGCAGTACGTAAAGATAGCGGTGTTGAACCCATAGCCATGGCCATACAGGAAACATTGAAAACAGGGGCGACGATAGAGGGATATAAATTCTACGGAAACGGGAAGATGGACTCCAGGGTGGCCACCTTGGTTAAAAAGAATCTGGCTGTCATAAAACACGACATAGAGTCCGAAGGAACAGACTCCGTCCTGGTAGAAATAATCACCGGAAGGCGGGATTTCAAAAGCATTTTTCTTCTTAATGCTTACAGCAACCCAAGGCAAAAATTCGACTTCGAAGCCACCTTTAAGGAGGCAATCAAATTCGCAGGAAGCTATCCCTTAGTCATTATGGGGGATTTTAACGCGGCACATCCTGACTGGGGCTACAAGCAGGCAAATCCCAGGGGTAGGAAATTGCTAGAATGTATACAAGACCTGGGAATCACCCTGCATAACGATCCCTGCACGCCAAAGAGAGAAGGAACAGGTGGCCAGGTGGATACTTCTCCGGACGTCACCCTCAGCAGAATCATTACTAAGGCAACCTGGGCCACCACAGGGCAAACCCTAGGTAGCAACCACAGCATCATATCCTTCTCATTAGGAAAAGGCATCACGGTGAGGAAATATAAGAATCCAACCATCACAGAGTGGGATAAATTTAGGGCCCTAAGGGAAGCAGAGCACATGAGTAGCATAACCGATATATGCGAGTGGACCACCCTGCTGAAGAAACATGTAGAGGGCACTACAGTTTGTGTAGAGGACAAGGACGCCCCAAAAAAACGTGGACAGCAGGCTCCTCAATCTTTTTAAGCGGAAAGCGACCCTCGAGGAGAGGAAAAGGAAAAATAAGAAAGACAGGAGGATAACCAGGGACTTAAGCAGACTGAACAGGGAAATAGAAAAGCACGCCTTTCAGGTATGCGAGCAAAACTGGCTCAGCGCTTGTGACCAGATGGAAAAGGGAATGAGTCTCGCAAAGACGTGGAATATAATTAGACATTTAATAGACCCAGACAAAACCAAATCAGAAGCAAGAGTTAGACAAACGAAAGTCAGACGCAGTTTCAACGGCACCGATGAACAACTGTGCCAGCGTCTCGCAGAAATATATATCAACCAGGAACCGGCTGGACCTCTGTCCGAATATCGTGGCGAGGACAACCCGGAGCTGGATGCATCAATTACTGAAGCGGAGGTGCGTGCTGCTTTAAGCAATCTAAAAACGAAGTCGGCACTCTGCTGAGGTGGGATTCGTAACCTGGTACTTTTTTACCTTGATGATGCATCCGTCACGAACCTCACGGCCTACATTGGGAAAGCATGGGAAACCGGAAAGATTCCCAAAGCCTGGAAGAAGGCAGATGTAGTATTTATACGAAAACCGGGGAAACCCGAGGTACTCAAGTGTTTGCGACCAATCTCCCTTACATCCTGCGTGGGTGAGGTAATGGAGCATGTAGTGCTAAACAGACTTTCCAGGCATATGGAGGACAATAACAAATGGCCATATGAGATGGTTGGCTTCAGGCCAGGGTTAAGCATTCAGGATATAATGCTAAGACAAGAGCAGGATATCCTCAAGAACCGTTCACATGAGTTGAAAGTTATCTTAGTCCTAGACCTAACTAAGGCAGTTGATAATGTTAGGCATGAAGCTATACTTCGAGGCATAGAGGAAGCAAACCTGGGCCTACGAACATACAACTACATAAAAGACTTCCTCACAGACAGGGAAGCGATACTGAAGTTTCAGGATGCAAAGTCAGCACCAATCAAAACAGGGGAGGCTGGCACGCCACAAAGGGCAGTACTATCCCCATTTCTTTTCAATATAGCAATGAGAGGGCTCCCACCCCTCCTCAACAAAATTAGCAACCTCAAATTCAGCTTGTACGCAGATGATATAAATGTTTGGATCAGCGAACCTGGTGTATTCGAGGCCAGAGATAAGCTACAGCAAACTGCGGACATCATTGTTGAATATTCCAAAGAGAGAGGGCTTGCCTGCCCTCCTCAGAAATCGGAGGTTCTAGTGTACACCAAAGGCATATACGGACCTAAGCCGGATATAAACATCATTGTTGAGGGGCGCAGGGTTCCCAGAGTTGAGGAAATTAGAATCCTTGGTTTCTTCATCAATTCCAAAGGCAATAACGCTAGCATAATAAATACACTAGAGTAGTATACAGATAATATAGCAGGGTTAATCAGAAGGATAGCCACCAAAAGAAGGGGGTTGAAAGAGCCTAACTTGCTCAGGCTCACGCAGGCCTTCATCACAAGCAGGATCTGCTACGCCACCCCCTACATAGAACTTAACAAAGGGGAGGTAGACAGACTGAATATAATCATTAGGAAAAGTGTAAAAAGAGCCCTCAGTCTACCCGTAAATACCTCCATTGAAAAACTTGAAAAAATGGGGGTTCATAACGGGCGGAGCTTAAGAAGGCAGTTGGAATTTCACAGCTTGAGCGACTTAGCAAAACCCGGACAGGTAGGAAAATTATGGCATGGGTGGGGGTAGAGCCTGACAGCAAAATAGAATGCAAGGTAGAGATACCTCTGGACGTCAGGTCCAATATCAAAATTCCCCCCATACCGAAAAACATGTACCCTCATTTCAACAAATATAGAAGACAACATAGGGCCAAGGCTATGGTTAAAAAGTTCAGAGAGCTGCCTGCCGAGGAGGTAGCGTACGTAGATGCCACTGGGGGACCAGAGGCGGCTGCGGTTTCGGCCGTTGTAGACGTTCAGGGAAAACCCCTGATCACAGCCACAGTCAGAACCCAGAACACACAAACTGTTGAAGAACTGGCGGTGGCGCTCGCCCTAGCAGGATCTAATGCAGGATACATTCTTTGCGACAGTAAGTCCGCTGTCAGAAATTTTAGTAAGGGCTTGGTCTCTTGGGAAGCCAAACGCATTCTGGACGGCATGCCAAAGCACAGGTTCGCGGCACTATTCTGGATACCAGCACATGAGGAAAAAGCTGGTAACGAGGCCGCTCACCTGCTTGCCCGAGTAACCTACATCCGGGAAGCAGCGGAGCAACCCATCTGCAATAATCTTAAGGATGCCCCAATCACATAAAGGGAAATTACGGATAATTACAAGTTAGAAAGAAGTGTATACCCTCCTGCGGACGTATCCCTTAGTCACACAGAGGCTTGCATCTGGAGGAGGATCCAGGCAGGGGTATGCATATCGCCAGCCAAAATTGCTAAAAACCCAGATGACGAAAAATGCATCGACTGTGGGGCAAAGGGTAAGCTAAACCACATTACTTGAGAATGTCTTAGCTCACCAGGGGCTAATCAAGCCATAACTACATTTGAAGCCTGGGAGGCGCTGCTGCGGAGCAAGGACCCCAACTCGCGGCGCAAAGCAACCCGCATGGCGGCTGAGGCCGTGAAGCATCAGCTACACCGTCCTCAGCCGACGGCCTCTCCTCCTGATCGGGCTTAGGCTTCGGCCGAGCCTTTGAGGGTGTAGTGAGTCCACCATCGGCCGGAAATAAAGTTTTTTTTAACTGAACTTAACTTAACTGTACCGCAAAATGCTCGACTGGTAGCCCAGTGTAGCTGTCGCTACAAAAGAGAGAAATGTGGCCGTAGATGAGGGCTCCGGAATAATTCCGACCAAAAGGCGATCCTTAACGTGCACTTACCCCGCAGAGGACACATGCGCTTTTTAAGTTTCGCCTCCAGCAAAACGCGTCCGCCGCGGCAGCGTTCGAACTCGGCAACTCCGGCTCAGTAGCCGAACGCGCTAACATTTGGTTTTTGACCACGCTAAATTATGGCAGTTGGAATCACTTGAAAAGGGCGGCAAAATGTGGTTTAAACCTGTTCTGGATGTGAAAGGTCGCTTGATGAAAATACAGCGGCAAAATCTATTTTGAAGTGGTTCCGGGCGGAAAACAAGGTCGTAGGGGCAGTGGTGGTGTGCCGAGCATCCGTCGTCGAGGAGCTTGTGAACATCGAGGCCGCACGTCGGTGTCTCTATGAAGTGGTTCTTTGTGCTTGTGTCGCAATAAATTAGTGACGATTTCCGCAGCGGTAGGTCAGTGGTTAGCGTGCTCGGCTACTTATCCGGAGTGCCCGGGATCGAACCCGAAGACGGTGGCCGCATTTCGATGGAGGCGAAACGCTAAGGGGCCCGTGTGCTGCGCGATATCAGTGCACGTTAAAGATCTCCAGGAGTTCGATTCGATTGGAAAACGTTCATTGCCAGCACTGAGCTCTATTGGGCACTATACTGGGTGCTTTCGAGCTTATGGCTCTTGGCGAACTTGTAGCCCGCTCAGTGGCACGGACTTGCGTCGATGGGTCTGAGGAGGAAATGTAGGGTGAAATTATGAGAGACGGTGGGGGAAATAAAGCAGCCCGTCGGTATTTGTCGCCATGCGGCGCTGCTTAAAGGCGACAAGGTACTGTCGGGTGGTGGCAATGTCATGCCGCTGAGTTTGTTGAATTGGGTGACTTTACGATATGTGTAAAGGACCGATGGGGCCTCTTGCGCAGAGTTGGGGGCCTGATCGTCCTCACTGTAACATCTGTGGCGTGACCATATCCACACTTTTCCGCTTACATTTGGGAAAGTCGCTCACCACAGGCAGTCCCACCCATACTTAATCCTACTCATTGTTCCTAGGAGGCCGCTTCATGCACCGCTCTGCCTGCCGGCCAGATATGGCTGGTGGATCAGGCTTTACGTCAAGCACAAGTGCGTGGACACGTAGATCAGTAGGGGATGACCCTGGAAGATTTTTAAAGCGAGAGCTTTACTAGCCGCGAACTTGCGATTTCGCCGTGGTAGTGCGCCTAGGAGGCACATGACGTCATAACGCGCGCTTCGCGCGCGGTTATTTCTCTCCATCCTTTTTCTTCCCTAGCCACTAGTGCGCATGCGCCACTAGTAGCATTGAGCCGCAGCTGTTCCGCCGCTGCGCAGCGCCGCGCCTATCCTTAAAATTCAACTTTCATTATAATAATTGGTTTTGGGGGAAGGAAACGGCGCAGTATCTGTCTCATATATCGTTGGACAACTGAACCGCGCCGTACGTGAAGGAATAAAGGAGGGAGTGAAAGAAGAAAGGAAAAGAGAGTTGCCGTAGTGGAGGGCTCCGGAAATTTCGACCACCTGGGAAAGTTTAACGTGCAGGGACATAGCACCGCACACGGGCGCCTTAGCGTCTTGCCTCCATAAAAACGCAGCCGCCGCGGTCGGGTTCGACCCTGGGAACTCCGGATCAGTAGCCGAGCGCGCTAATTACTGAACCACCGCGGGGGGTGATTTCAATTTTCAGTTTTATTTTTCTTCTCTCCCTCCCTCCTTTAACCTTTCCTTTACGGCGCGGTTCCGGCGTCCACCGAGATATGTGAGACGCTTACTGTGCCGTTTCCTTTTCCTCAAAAAGCAAACAAATCAAGTGAGCCGACGGCGTTCATAGAGTTCATTGGCGTTGACAACTTTGCAAAGGCCGTTCATTTTCACGAAATGAAAGGCGCTCAACCAGCTCCGTGAGTCAGTGATAATAATAATAATAATAATTGGTTTTTGGCGAAAGGAAGTGGCACAGTATCTGTCTCATATATATTTGGACACCTGAACCGCGCCGTAAGGGAAGTGATAACGGAGGGAGTGAAAGAAGAAAGGAAGAAAGATGAGCCGTAGTGGAGGGCTCCGGAAAAATTTCGACCACCTGGGGATCTTTAACGTGCACTGACATCGCACTGCACACAGGAGCGTTAGCGTTTTGTCTCCATAAAAACGCAGCCGCCGCGGTCAGGTTCGAACCCGGGAATTCCGGATCAGTAGCCGAGCGCCCTAACCACCATGAGTCAGTGGAGACCTCAGTCTTGCTTTCATGTACGTGGAGCTGGTATCCAACTGCAAAAGCCTTCTTTGAATGCGTTCCGCGCACTGTACAGGCAGAGCGCCTACCCTGCCACCCCAGGGAGTTGGCATGAACTTAATGGTTGCTGGCGAGAGATTGATCACCAAATGTACGCCGCGGCCTAGCTATTGCTGCAGTGTCGCATGTCAGCCAATTTGTTGTCAGAGCTAATGCATTCAGGCCATATCTCTCTCTCACCACCGCCCCATGTATCAATGCAAGAATGAGGCGTCCGCATATCCGGGAGCCAATTATGCGCCCTACCTTTCCTCAAAGCCATCGCCGTCTAGGACATTGTCAACACCAACGCCAATACACACAGTGAACACCGACATCGTTCGCTTTGTATACCCTAGATTAGCAGAGCCAATCCACATTAATTTTTTCTTCTGATAAAAGTTGTTTCCATCCATGCATTCATCCAACGGGTCTGAGCTGGCCAGTATAGCCTCGATTATTCCGGAGCCCTCCACTACGGCACATCTTTCTTCCTTTCTTCTCTTAGACTCTCCTTTATCCCTTCTCTTACGGCTCGGTTAAGCTGTCCGCCGATATGTGAGTCAGATACTGCGCCTCCTTTCCTCAAAAACTAATTTATTTCTAATTTAAGGGCGCATAAATGTATTAAGGAACAACATTGTAATTCCGAATTAAGGGCCTAAACCAAACGCCTAACCGCTATCGCACGTGTTTCGATAAGAAGGCCTCAAATTCTTTGACACTGTTATCATGCACAGTTACTCCATAAAACTTTCGATCGTTCGCTTCTTGTAACATCCTCGCGCAGACAATAAAGTGAAAGTCGTTTTACTAAGGGAAACGAAGTAACACTAATGTCTCCACGCGGTAACAGCTGCAGCCTCGCTCAAGAACCAGTCCACTACAGCCACCTGTATACCAAGTGGGGAAAACCGTTTAGTTTGTGACGCTTGGCTGCATTCGCAGTACGTAGCTGCTTTCTTGAATGCCATCCAGTCTGGGTCGGCTGTTTGCGTTGACGAATAATTCACGTACACTCAGAATGATGATGATGATGAATCAACATTTATTAAGCCCGAAATAAATCGGTGGTCACGCAGGCACCAGACGGAGTTTTTCCCTAGTTACGGGACACATATGCTTCCAGCAGCTCCTGCCCCTGTCCGTCAGTGCGGACTGAATTGGTAGGGCGGGGCTGGATAACAAGATTTCCCATCGCTTAGGGGATTGGGGATTGCGGGTGTTGGTGGGAAGGGGAGGAGGGTGGGTCTTGAGTGTAGTGCACTCTGCCAGGACGTGCGGCAGGGTAACCTTTTCTCGTTTGCGTAGTGTACATGCAGTTCATCGGTACGTGATCCGCAAGGATCCCACCTGCGCTCGACGCAGGATCGTGTGTAGTTGCCTGCTGAGTTTGGAGTGCGGTTCTGGTAGTCTGCACCTTTCCTCGCGGTACGTTCGGGAATGTCCCGAAAGCTGGTTACCGGGTGCGGTGCCTCTTGCGGCTCGTGCTCGGCCCGGATTGACATTTCTCGGGCATGGCAGTCGGCGAGATGTTGCCTGCTACCTGCGAGTCAGCTGGGAGCCACACGAGCTCTATTGGCTCTACCCGGAGGCTTGCACATGGATAAAATGGCTCGGGCCGCGGAGAAGATTATTAGCAGAATTAATATTAGTAGAATTAGTAGATTATTAGTATGTTATTAGTAGTAAGAGTAGCTTATTAGAAGAATTGGGGATGTAAACAGTGCTACGCCTATATTAGCGCACTACAGTAATCCGTGCGGGCTGTTCAATGTTTTAACGCGATACATTAAGTACATATTTGAACGCATTATATGTTTTCAGTGATAGGATAGGGAAACATTTAATGTCCAACCGACAGAGGGTAGCCACAGCGCTTCCGCCTAGACGACGGCCGAAAGCCCTGACTCTCGGCAGCGGCTCGGCCAGTCGGACGAGTTGCAGTGAAAGATTGTACGTGAAACATTGTTCAGTGAAATACAGCGGGACCATTCAAATTTCTCTTAGAGACCATCATGACCACAGTCGGAGCATGCCTATTCCGGATACCAGAAGATGACCTCTCGTGACGTAATTACGAGCCCCGTTGTCCTGAAATGTAATTTACCAGGTAAAGCGCTTATAAGCATCCAACCTGACACGGCACATGCCAACTTTGTGGGAACTTATTATAGAATAAGCTAACTGAATGCCCCGCCGCGGTGGCTCAGTGGTTAGGGCGCTCGACTACTGATCCGGAGTTCCCGGGTTCGAACCCGACCACGTCGTCTGCGGCTTTATGGAGGAAAAACGCTAAGGCGCCCGTGTGCTGTGCGATGTCAGTGCACGGTCAAGATCCCCAGGTGGTCGAAATTATTCCGGAGCCCTCCAATACGGCACCTATTCTTCCTTTCTTCTTTCACTCCCTCCTTTATCCCTTCCCTTACGGCGCGGTTCAGGTGTCCAAAGATATATGAGACAGATACTGCGCCATTTCCTTCCCCCAAAAACCAATTATTATTATTATTATTATTATTATTATTATTATTATTATTATTATTATTATTATTATTATTATTATTATTATTATTATTATTATTAACTGAAAAAACACATCGCCAACTAAACGTTCTCTCCAGTAATCAAGCGTCCTGGACAAAGGAAATTGGCTTTTGGGGAAAGGAAATGAAACAGCATCTGTCTCACATACCGGCGCACACCTGCACCGCGCCATAAGGGACGGGATAAAGGAGGCAGAAAAAGAAGAAAGGAAGAAATAGGTGCCGTAGTGGAGGGCTCCAGAATAATTTCCGACCACATGGGGATATTTAACGTTCACTGACATTGCACAGCACACGGGCGCCTAAGCGTTACGCCTCTTATCGAAACGCTGCTGCCGCGGACCAGGAACGTGCTGGAGTGCATTAAAACCCATTTTGTGGCAGTGGAGAGTGTTTACTATCATCGAGTATGCTTAGCAGTGCAGATCAGGAGACGGCCGCAGATGCCTTCATATGAAATTAATTACAAGGCGTTTTTCACCTACTCTGTTCTGGCGCCCTAATAATGGATCTTATACGCAGGCTCCACGGGGAGATATTTACTGCTAGAGAGTGCAATTACGGTCGCTCGACTCGTGAAGTTTTGTCATTAGCGGCCACTCACGTAGTCGTCGCGGGATCCATCTTGCCAGTTATAGAACCATTATTTACCCAGAACTCGTAGCCAAGGAAGAGCCGAGAACTGAACAAACAAAGGGCGGAAGTTCCTGTGTCAGCGGTGCGCTCACATTCATTCTCGATCCGTTGTAAAGATGATTGACACTAGTGTACATTTTAAATAACTTCAATGCATGCGCTTGTATGAGCAAGGCGACTAGATTTCGCATTTTTTCTTTACTGCTCTGTTATGCGTTCGCCCGCATTGTTTTCAGTTCCGATACTGGGACGGGGCAAGTTCTATATCTCCGCAAGAGTGATTCGCAGAACTGATGGAGGATATGGACATATTTCGAGTCCGCCAATATTTCTGTATTTAGACTACAGGCATCAAGTGCACCGAAACTGCATACTTTGAGAAGCCACTATCGGCGCTAGGCTCTTGAAGAGAGCAAGGATACAATAAATGGGCTCTTTCTGGGTAGAGCCTTGAGAAAGCGATCGCGCTTAGAAGAGGCGGCAGGAGATGAAGAAAAAGATATTTTCGAAAGTTTGGCTTGCCTTCTTTCGTCAATTATGTTTTTTTTTGTTTAAACCAGCGCTTGTTCGCATGGCTGCTATCTGGGATTTAAAATTAAGACATCAAACCAGAATATTTTAAAGTATTTAAAGTATTTAAGTAAAGTTTTTAAAGTATTGTTCTTCTGTTATAGCACGGAGATCATGCTCCTCTAGTCGCTTTTTCATGTTGTTGATGTTTTCCCGCAAAGTTTTGCTTTCGCCAATGCTTCATTTTTGTTCTTCGGAAAGTCAACTTATTTTTTTCTTAGCCTCTTCAACTTCTTTGTTGTAGAACTCAATCTTCTCTTTAATCTGTCTTGGTTACTTTCAGAGACCTCGTTCAGCTTTACCTTTAAATTCGTTCATAAATTTATGAAACTCTTTTCTGAAGTTCTCAAAACCTGTGCCCATTTACTGTAAAAAGAAGCAAAGAGGAGAGACATAAGAAAATTAAACAGTACTGGCAGCACCGTAAGCGGCTATATAGACCTTAAGCAAGGTCCACATGAAACCAATGTCAAAATTGTACCAGCTCGAATAAATTGTGCTTTTTGAAGTCGCGTTAACCTTAGCTGCCTTCCTGTTGCCATATCATTACTTCGTTACACCGAAATTCAGTTCAAAAAGAAGGCAACCCGTCTTGGTCGGTAAGGCCATCATTAGTTTAAGTCCACTTACGGTAAGAGTTATAAATCGAGTTTTCTTGGCGATAACTGCGTCTTTTACGGCTGCAAAAATAATAACATACCCAGAATGAGTCAGAAAACCAATTTCTATCGAAAAAAATAATTGCGTGATGTTACCATCTGAGACCATTAAGGCCCAGTATTTGCAGTTTAGCTATTTTGAGATGCAGGATACATGTTCATATCGGGTTCATTTCACGACTACGGCATGGGCTTTGAAGACCATTTGGTCCTAAAATCAAGAACAAAACTTTATATTACGGCGGTGACAAGTGGTGCTATACATGCGAATGACAAAGTTTTATTTAATGACGAGGAGGCTTGAATGCTGCACAAGTCAATAATCATATGTCCAGAGTAACGGGGGACTTGTCCGAAAGACATGATGCAATTTACTGCTAGAAAAAAAAAACTCACAGAAGAATTACCAAGAAGCTTCCTTGAGTTTTATATACATCACAGTAAAGCCTCTAGGAGCCTATATAGTACTTGTCCACAAGGATTTACCATGGTGTCCTTGCACATTAATTACCATCATTTGTAATTTGGGAATAATCTAATGTTAAATATTGTTTCACTTTTACTTCTAACGAGAGCATTAGCTTCGTTACACAGACGGATGCCCCTGTACACCAAACAGTGAGTGCAAATTCGAAGTTTCTTTATTCATCTGCAGCTCATACTCCCTTCCTCTCTCACTGAGCGCCTCATCGCTTCGAGAATGAGCATAAAAGGACTGACTTCGCTGGAACATAAAAAGAACCAAGGACTCCAACTTACTACTTGTGTTTGTGTTGTAAGCGGCGGTAGGTTACGCACAGATGGGTCGAAAAGCATATTTTAAAGTATAAATACAAAATAAAAAAATTAGGGCGATCTTTTGAATTCAGGCGAATAAAACGCGAGTGCATTTTTCTCTCACTTGCGTAGCTATTCTGATTTTGATCGTATTCCAATTCTATTGTCTTTCACTCACTGATCTATTCCAATTCTGATCCTGCTCTGATTTTTATTCTATTCTCTGTCCATTCCTGTTCGGAATCGCTTCTTTTATTTGCTTTTGCTGAGTCATTCTTAGCAACTTTAGTTTTCGCTGAGTCAGTCTTCGTCCGCCGTCTCCCTCCTCTCTCCTACAGGAGAAGAGGAGAAGGAGGGGCAGAGCGAGAGACGGGGCGGTAGTCAGGCGGCAAATGCACAGAAGTAAATCCCCCTGAATGCCACCTGTCACATGCCACGGTTGAGAAGTGGGGGCTTCATATAGACGTCAACCCTTGACAGCTTTCACCTATATTTTACGCCTAATCCTATCGTACTACAAGAAGTGCAAGAGTAAGTAGAAGTAGCTCTCAGTTCGTGCGAACATGTAGCACGTTTCCAAATGCTTGAGCAAGCTTGGGTGTGCGCACGTATGTAGCCAGTGCATTACAGGCCTGTTGTTGCTGTCAGGCGCTTGTGTGGCCTGCTGCACCCTTTTATACTTGTACTTGAGATATTTTTACGCTTCATCTAAGTGCATAGAGGTGCCTCTTCCGGCGAGCTTTCTCTTTTTTCTTTCAAAAATGTTTTCTCAAAAATGAGAGTCGCAAAAGCGAGCAGCGAGATAGTGCCAGAGGTTATCCACGCTGTCACTCGGAACGGGGATTAAGCTCATGACAGGCGGTGCCAACCCTTTTGGCGTGAAACAGAGCAAAAAAAAATGCGGTCTCTGATCTGAAGCGAAATTAAAATGGAGAAAAATGACATACTTCACTTTGCCTTTCGCTAAAGTAAGCTTCCAGCGTAAAAATGTCTTTCGCTGAAATTCTCTCGCTCGCGGCGAGCTCAACGGGCGGCAGTGGCCGGCGGAGCCCTGGACTGAGGGCAACCGGCCATTGAATAAAATTGGACGAGCTCGAGAGAAGACTCCTGGGGATACAACCAAGGAGAAGAAATCTCTGAACATGCCCCAAAACCACAGAGTAGAATAAAGTTTTCTCCTCCTCTTCCTGGCTGAAATCGCATATCGCTTCGATGAAAAAAATATTTAGGCACTAAGTAAAGGAATGTAAATCTTCCAAGAACGCGCTGCAATTACACTAGAAGTGGAAAATAAATTGCCGCATGAAGCATATATTCATGCTTTTTGCTTCTCTACCACAGCCAAGATTCTATGAAAGAGTCCGTTTGCGCTCAAAGGAGAGTTTAGCACACCCAGCAAGAAAGAGTCACAAAATGCCTATGAACATTTGCGGCGTAGCACACATGGATGCCAATCCGTCATAATAACCGCATTCCATCAAGTTTAGAGCAGCAGTTTTAATCAGTGAGTCTAAGTTCATGTCTTGTTGGCATCTATTTCGTTGCTGATTTCGTATTCGGAGTAGTCTGCAGAAGGGCCTTTGTGCCATGAAGTAATCGTGAACAGAAAAGCAAGAGAATGAAAAGAACCTTATCGAATCGAGTAAAAAAGCCTCTAGAAAAAGAGCACATGTTCCGTAAGACCCTCTTGGTGGTGGGTTTATAATGAAAGAAAAGGAGTCTAAGACAAGGAATACGGTGTGGAAAACAAGAGGAAATAAATTCAAGCAAACTGAATATGCATCTAAATGGACACTCTCTGGCTTATATGTTACTAGAGGAATGAGAAAAGGTTCACGTTTTTCTTTTATATAAAAGTGCCAAAACAGCTTTTAAGCCATGCCGAAATGGCACCCACGACAAAGTCAAAGATCGGGGGACCTCTGAGGCAGCCGCAAAATATTGTTACTGTGCTGCCTTAACACATTTCCATCTATGCGCGGTAATATTTGTATTGAAACGATCTGCGTTCACGGAATGCCCTAGGCAGCTCAAAATGAGAATCTCTCTTTTGAACCGCCACAGTTATGCTCTCCTGCGTCAGTTTGCGGGTTACATATTTTGTTGAGAAAATGAATAATCTATAAAATGGAGAATAAAGGCCATCATCTTAACAACAACTAACCATTCAAGCGGTATGACGAAAAACAGCAAAAGCAAACACGTCAAGAAAAAAAAACACGCACACACGCACAACTACTTTCTACCCACTGTTTTTCGTCATGCTTGTGAGTAACCAGCTAGCTCTAATCTATACTGCTTTTTTTCACTAAGTTGTTGCATATAGGTCACCACAAATGCTCAAATAATCGAAAAATGTGCAGTTTTAGCAACACGTGCTGCTGGTACAGCTTATGGACTTTTCTTGCTTATTTTTAAATCGCTATCGCAGCCCACCGTACGCTAAAATTACTATTGTATAAAGCACTCATACTTTTTGCTACTATGCTGCATAGTGTCTCTAAATATATGTATACATATGTATTGTAACAGGATAGAGCATCCGGCAGACAGCCTACCGCATTCCGAGTGCCCTCCATCGACGAAAAGGAGGTGCGGAGGGGGAGCCTGGAGCGAGCTCGAGAAAGAGAGCGCAAAGAATTTACCGATAGTTTTTTTTTATTATTTTAGCACTTGTTGTGATTTGCGGTTCTTACGCATCAAGACAAACTGAGGTTTCCTTGACACCTTTCCGCTGCAGGATTCCTCGCCTTTATCTATATTTATGCCGTTCTGGGTTCACGCCGTCCAATCTATGTGCATCGCGGGGACGTTGAAACGATAGGTCATTTCATCCTCTACTCCCGGCGGTTTGCACGACAGAGAATTCAGTTTTTGTAAAATCCTTTCGCTCAATTAGGGCTGACGTTTACTCTTCCCGTCCTCCTTTCCTTCGGTACAACCATCAAAGGGCATGCCATTAGGCAGCTGTGTCAGCTTCTTCACAAGTATATCATTGAAACCGGGAGATTTTTGTGTTAACTTCTCGATGCCATTACTTTCCTCTCACAATTATTTTCATTTTGATTAATTCTTTAAAATTTAGTTATTCAACCCACACAGCTTTGTTTCCTCAATTTTCATTCGGATTTCCTCAAATCTCTCAAAATTCGTGATTTTCTTTTTCTCTCAACCCGCTATATTTTTGTGTCACTTGAGATAAACCTGGATGAGTTTTTTCCTGCTTGGATCTGCACCAAACCCTGGCCAATCCCCCACCGTTGGTATGTGCCATCGTTTTTGTGGCAACAACAACAACATCACCGTGGCCGTCGTGTTTCTCCTGGTTCCTTGCGTCCTCCTGTGGATTTATCTGGACATGTCCGCCCCCTCCCGCTACATATTTTGGTGGCAGCGGTGGGATGGCGCTGACCCGAGCCCGGAAACGCGCTGCTGGCGTGGCCGAGGACCATGGGCCACCACCGGCTGATGCGGCACAGAGCGCGGCGGACAGTGCAGCTGATCACGGGCGTTCGGACGGCCTGCCCCTTTCCCGGACGCTCGAGGCCGTCTTCCAGCTCTTCGGCCGCCGACAGACCATCTGGAGGCTAGGTTCGAGGCTTTCAAGCGCGAGGTACCTCATGCTCTGCCGACCGACCCGAACCGCGACAGACCGGTGCCTTCCATCAATACCATGGAATCCGCAGCCGCGCCCGTAGGGCTGTCCTCGCAATCCGACCTTGGGGTGCACGACGCCGGTGTGTCACATCAGCCCTTCACAATGGGTATGCCGGCGTAGTTACTAACTTTCGCTGACACTGCCCTTTGAAAGGCTTACCAGCTCCAGCTGGACACCATCTCCGAGGCGCAGGGGTGGCACACTCGAACGAAAGCCGTGATATTTTCGCTAAGCTGCGGGACCGAGCGGCGGAGCTGCTTCCGAACGTGCCCTGCGCGGATCTTGGCCGGTACGACGCCATCGCGGAGCTCCTCGCCGACCATCACGGGTCGTGCCAACCCAGGCTCCAAAACCAGTGCCTGCGTGCTCGCCGGCAGGAGCCCTGGGAAAGCTACCAGGACCTCTCCGCGGCTGTGCAGCGGTTGGTGTCGCAGTCGCTGCCGGGTGCGCCACCGACCACCGTGGCCCTGGTCGGTACTGAAGCTTTTGTGGACGCTATCCGAGGTCCCGAGGTCCAGCGCCAGGCCCGCCTCGGGCGCCCCGAGTCCGTCTGCGGCGCAGCTCACAGAGCCAACAGCCGTGGCCGTCCGGGCGTCGCCGTTTCTGGCAGGCTGGCAGCCATGCTCGAGCGCAACGACCAGTGCCTGGACCAGCTGTTCGGACGTGTGGAGAAGATGGAGCGCGACGTCGGGCGCCCCGTCCTTGAATGACGGCCTCGGCGCAATCGGACGCCGCGGGCGCGAACAAGGAGACCGGTCAGACGGCCGAAGCCAAGTCAAAGAACAAGATTAAAGCAGAGGCTGGGGTCCTGGAGCAAGAACTTGGCGTCCGTGGCGATGAGGCAGCGCTGGACCAAACGAGTACACAAAAGGTTAGGGCAATGGATGAGCAAGTGGCAAGGACCAGGCTGCCTGCAGGTGGCGATGAGCGTGAACGTGACGGAAGGATCTGGTGCGTCGGCCGGGAACTGGAGGCGAATCGGATGCCTATGACTGTTCCCCTGCCGCGCCCAGTAGTCCCGCAAAAGCCCGTAGTGTCGATGCAGCCTGCTTGAAGGTCGGCGTGGGATCGGTTTTCCAGTACCATGTGATGCTTGCTACCTCGCTCAACGGAGTGAGTCTAGCCGGTGCGGGACGTTCTTCGGCGACTGCAGACGCCTTCACCAAGCTCATAAACTTTAAAGGCAACGAACAATCTGACTACTTCATCTCTGTGGGCCACGTTGCATCATCCCAGGTGACCCTGAATCAATGACCGATATGACATCGCCGCCTGAAGATGAATGGCGCCAACCAATGCACTGCAGTCTGTCGATCCAGACTGCCGATGTGGAAGACGCTCTGTTTACCATGGAAACAGGAAGAGGCCACGCACGGCGGTGCACCTCCAGAACCAAACACGAAGGAGCTACAGGAGGCACAAAAGCCAGTGGCAGAGAATGATGCTGAAGATGACCAGTCGATTAAGCTTGAGGTGATGGTGGTAACTAATGAAGTATACTCGACGGAACAAGTGTTTGAGGACGACGGGGGCGAGCAGATTTTTCAGGAGGCGCTGCAAGAAGATGAGGTGAATGTGTCTCCTAGTGTGGACACTCTTGCCAGAGATACGAAGGAATGCGCGATCGAACGCTGTGAAGAAGATAGCGCAAGACATGCGTGGGGGTGTGACGAAGTGGAGTAGAGCAAAGACGGGTTCAGCGGTTTCTCGGAACCTCCGTCTGAACCCGAGCCGGAACACTCGGTGGTGTCGCGTCGGTGGCGTTCTCCTGCGTGTGGATATATATAAATATAGGACGCAAGAGACCATGACCATGGTTTTATAAGCAATTTTCTTTAAGCAATAGATTAATCTAAGTATTATTATTCCACTGTTATGTACAAGACATCAAAAAAAAAATAAACATTCCCCTATGCACCTTGGTTTCGATGACTGTTGGCTCCCTTCATAAATTTGTCAAACGAGCCCCTCATTTCCTTCACATTGTCTGCTAATAGCTTAACGATGGTCTCGGTTCTGGCATTCTTGATGCCACAGGTAGCATAAGAGGGCTCTCGCCCAGTTTCCGCCCTCGCCGTTAGATGACGTTCCACGTCACACTCGCGGTATTACAGGACGTGCTACGTCCACCGCTTTGGACGAGGGTGGCGCTAGTGAACGCTCTCAAGGTTCGCTTACACCCATCAAACATAAATACCCTCGAGAGTACCCGAGTCCACCAGCACGCAACGCTTGCTTCAGCTCGGGCTTCACAACACGCTTATTGAAATCGCCGAGGCGCAGCGCACTTCACTACTAGAAAGATTAGCGGGCACGAGAGCAGGACGCCAGATCACGGAAAGTTTCGGCATCCGTTACCATGCACAACAAGGCCAGAAAGTCGCTGTTCCGGACGCGATCAGACAAACCCTAAGAGTCGACCCGATTCCACTGAACGTCTACCCAGAACACAACCGGGGAAGAAGAGTGGCCAGGGCCAGAGCTCTCCTACACAGCCAAGGAGACGAAACGGGGACAAGGTTCGTTGACCAGCGGAATACGCAGAACACTCGCGATTCATGGTTGCGGTCGTCGATTCAAGTGGCGAAACGCGCATAACGACAAGTGTAGCGTGCGAGCGCGCAGAAGAAGCGGAGGGAGCGGCGGTTGCCCTCGCCCTCACGGATCCGACGTGCACCACATTTCTCTGCGACTTGCGAGAAACGGACAAAACTTCGCCAAAGGATGGATCTCACAGACAGCGGCCCGAATCCTGACCAATCGAAAAGTCTAGTGGGAGGCAGCTTTTCAAACCAGAATCCAGTGGTTCCCGGCGCAGATGGGAGAAGTATCAAACATATATCGCAACCGAAACGAGACGGCACACGCCAAAACGCGCGAGCTCGCGAACCGCGCCGGCGACCGTCGTCCATGGGACAGCACCAAAGACTGTTTGACTACATACAACGAAATTACCAAGGCCCTCTGCCTGGCCCGCCGAACCTTCCCTCCGCTCAACGACAAGCTGGACAGGGCGCACGCGGTGGCCCTCAGACAACTGCAGACGCTCACGTACCCCAAACCGGCACAATACCATAGGCTCTTCCCGGAACATACCCGGCGAATATATGCAAGGTCTGCCACACTGCTATAGCAACTTTACCCAACATGCTCTGGGACTGTAGCAAAAACCCTGACGGTGCTAACTCCGGACTTCCTTTCTTCTTTCACTCTCTTCCTTATCCCATCCCTTGCGGCGCGGTTCAGGTGTCCAACGATATATGAGACAGATACTGCGAAATTTCCTTTCCCCCCAAAACCAATTATTATTATTATTATTAACTCCGGAACCCTCCCGCCGCGGTGGGCCGCTGCCTTGCGCAGCCCCACCCTCGGTGACCAACTCTGGGCTGTCCAGCAGGCCCGCGAGGCGACGAACACCTCGACGTCCCCACGTGGGAGACCTAAGGCCCCGTCGGCGAAAGCTCTGTAGTCCTTTTATATAAGGTTAATTGTTACCAAGCAACCAACCAAAGCAGCAGATTGGACAGCCGTCACCGTAGCTCAGTTGGTAGAGCACCGGACGCGATATTCGGAGGTCGTGGGTTCGGATCCCAGCGGTGGCATGGCTGCTTTCTTCTCCTGCTTTATAAGTAATTGTTTTTAAGCGATAGATTAATCGAAGTATTATTATTCCCATGTCAAGCACAACACATCAAAAAAATTAAGCATTCCCCTATGTACCTAGTCAAACGAGCTCCCATTTCCTTTATATTGTCTGATATATATATATATATATATATATATATATATATATATATATATATATATATATATATATATATATATATATATCCTGAAGAAGACCGCACCGCGGTCGAAACGTTGATAAATAAAAGTGTCTTTGTAGAAGTGCCCACTTCTCTTAAATCTCTCTCTCTCTCTCTCTCTCTCTCTATATATATATATATATATATATATATATATATGGATGTTTAAAGGTGCCAGTGTAGTTACGCGGTAATAGTACCTCCATTGACAATTCAGCTAACCTCTAATGATGCGAGTTCTCTTGATTCTCCCCTTAAATGCGCCCTGTGGAGAAAACAATCCTGCGTCAAAAACCACAATTATAGTCTTTTCTTAGCACAGCACTTTAAAAATGCGCGGTTTGCTTAGATGATGACGCAATTTCAGGATATCGAGGGACATGCTCCCATTATATTAGTGTTTCTATACGTTATAAATGTTACATGGTTTAGCGCGAATGAAACTATGCTTAGTTATTATTCAGTGTGGGTTACCAACTGTTCCACTCAGATTTGAAGTAATAATGCATATTAGCAAGTCAGCTTATTTCCGGTAGGTATAACATACGTGGCAGCCCCTTTCCCTTCTACTCTAAAGAGTATTTATTGCTATTACGCCGTTTCTCATGGAAACGTATTATAATGCCATCATACCGTTTCTAAATCCATGCACGCTTTAGCTTCAGGTTTCATAATAACTCAGAAGTGAAAACCCTGCTACTTGCGGCAGACGTCCGGACTATATAATTAAGGAAAAATGTTGGCTTTATTTATATGTACAGTTACTTGCATTACCGCATTTGTTCTCCTCTGATGACTGCTCTTTCTCTGCACACGTTTTTCGCTCCTTGAGTAATTATCCGGAGGAAAACAGAGATAGACGGCAATTTATCGCTTTAAATATGCCTTCGTATTAGAATATATTTAGAATATACTGACTCCTGGTGGCCTGCAATAATGCAAGGCAGGCGCTGCTATGAAAATATCTTAGCCTTATATTACACGGTAATGGTTACGAGCACGTCTTGCGTTCATAGAATATTATTGCTAGCGCTTCCTAAGCCCATTCAGATCAAAGATATTTTCTGCCAATGTTCTAATTGTTTTCTTTTCAAATTCAATTTCAAGTGGCGCTGCTTTCAAACCACCTGTTCTCTTCTCATGCGCAGCAATTCCGAACAAAATCATTTTTGAGTTGAAAACGATGTATGAGCGCGAATTTTTCATATGATCTAAGATATCACTGCAACAGTAACTACATCTACAGATCACCCGACGGCACTCTTGCATTTTTTTTCTATATCAGAAGAATGGACCATCACCTTCAATATTACCTAAAAGTATCTCACAATTTTACAATTTTCAACATTCTTGTCAGAAATTGCTAGAATAGTAAAACTAGCGCAAAATGATGCCGCTTCATGCGGTTCGCATAAATGAAGAAGCGCGCGGACAACGCGGGATACACGAGGAAACACGGAGGTATGTGCCACGTGGAGCATGCGTCTGTCATATACTAGGAAGGATTGAATTATAAAACATTTATTCGCCGGCGGAAAGTGGTTTAAGGTGAGGTCTTGGTCGCGCTAGATGGCCGTCAGCGCGTGGCTTACGGCAACCTCGTTGGCTCGATTCACTACCCGAAGTTGGGCCTGCGAGTCGGAGCTGAGCAGCCCGGCCTCCCACTGCTCGGTTGTTAGGAGCTGAATTAGGTTCGGGGGAGGCGGATCCTCCGGATAGTTCCACAGGATGTGGTCTGGTGTGGCTCTGTCGCCGCACTTGTTACACTGGGGGAGGGGGTGGGGGGGGGGGGCGTGTTGCCCGGTGTGCAAGAACGAAATTACGTCGGGGTAGGGAGGAGGGGGGAATGGGTTCGTAAGCGAAGTCAGGTGGTCTCCTGGTGCTTTGTGGGCGATTTATGCGGTGGAGGGAAGGTGCGTCTTTCGAGGCGAAAGTGGGGTGTTATGTCGCGAAACGAGTTCAGGCCATCCTTTGAGACCCAGGATGCGAATCTTAGACCTACGCTCCCATCTCATCATCCTTCCAATCCCTAAGAACGTTCACCCCCAACCACGACGGAGAACGCAGGGCAGCCCGCGCCGAAGCCCTGCACAAACTCTACGGTAACAGTTCCGTGGTAGCCTATGTGGACGCGGCAGCGTACTCGTCGCGCTCCCGCATGGTTCTCGCCGTCGCTGATAATCAGGCCCGACTAATCGCATCAGGATCCGTCACCACAGACTCATCGAAAATTGCAGAGGAAGCGGCCATTGCACTCGCTCTCATCTCCACCTCTGCCACCAAAATTCTCTCCGACTCGAAATTCGCCCTATTCATTTTCACCAAAGGCCTGATATCTTGCACCACAGCTTGGCTTCTACGCTTCTGGCACCCCACCCACCCCGTAACCCTTATCTGGACCCCCGCACACGCAGGCCTCCCGGGTAACGAGGAGGTCCACTCTTTCGCCCGAGGTCTCACTTTCCAGGCCGAAGTTGGACCTCTTCCACCATCCCAGGAGCGTCTGCTTACGTGCAAATATATTCTTAACTACTACAGAGATACCCGGCGCGTTTACGCACCGCCGGCTCCTTCCCTAACATTAACCCAGGCCTCCCACTGGCGCCGACTCCCTACCCTATTCTCCTTCATGCTCGCTAACCCGATCAATTCATTTGTTCTTTTAAGCTCTGCGGAAAACCGAGAACTTCCTTCATGTCCTCCTCACATGTCCTACCTTCCCACACCTTCCATCCCCAAAACACGGCGGAGTCATACTGGGAGACTCCCCTGGACAGCTCAACTGCTGCTGACCAGCGCTGGATAATTACCGATGCCCTGAAGCGGATACCCCTCCAAGGGCTCTCCTTTGCCCTGTAAGGGCAGCCCCCTAAGGGTTGCCTCATGCCATGTTAGGGGGTTTTCCCCCCTCTGTATTTGGCAATAACTGTTTCCGCCACCACCAACCTTTGAGAAACTCGGGGCAGAGGAGCCCACTGCCCGGCCGACGAAACCTCGGGCGTATTCGTGGGCTGCCTCCTTCCCCTGGTTGTTCGAGTGGGCCGGAACCCACACCAGCTTGGTCTCCCTTGCTGGGGTGTTGTAGGTGCTTTTGAGGATTTGGAGGGAGATGGGGGAATCGCGGCCCATCGCAAAGTTGCGTGTGGCTGCTTTTGAATCTCTGAATATATTCAACACCTCAGCTGACTTTATACTAGGAAAGAAGCAAAATGTGTGTAAGTAAAAAGGATCCTATGGCTCGGTGTCCCGCGTTCGTTCGCAGTTAAATGAAATACTATGTGCATTAACTGCATGTTTCGTTGAATCGTTGGTCTGTCGGTGTGATGGAAGCAGTTCCTTCGACGAGTGCCGAGGCAACTGCGGCGGACTTTCATTGTGCTTGGCGAGATGAACAACAAGGCAGTGGAGAGTGGCAGACAGCCAGGCCGGGAAAAGGATAATGCCTAATATACATCCCAAAAGCGCCAATGGGAGTCATGCAATCCAGCTATCCTCACGCATTCTTGCCGTATTGGTCCATGTATAGCCTTCGAATTTTTTCAGCTTTCGTTTTGCCCGTATGATTGTTAGCAATGTTTCTTCTGAATGAACCATTGTCTACTCTGCTACCATAACGTGGAACAGGTTACCTATATCCGTATAAACCGGCCATTTTTTGATCCCCAAACAAGAAGGTTCTATCGAAGTGATCAGCACGCAACATCTTTATAAAGCATTGCACTTCCTATGTGTATTCAAGCGGAGTTCTCTTCTTTCTATGTGACTACTGCATAGCTTGTGTTCTGTATAAGATTATATAATTCTGATTTCTCTCGAAAGTTTTTGTTCGTGCTTAGAGCATGGGCCGAGGTCTGGGCGAGAAGTCTAATGGCCAAAATACCAGCATGTATGCTTCTTTACTGCGCGAGCGAAATAAAATTTATTTTATTTCATTTGACTTTACTTTTTTTAGAAACACACACACGTAACTTCGTGAAGCTTTTCACTGTGATCAAAGCTGGATTGCCCGAAACGTTGTGATCAGAGCAAGTATTCAGCATGATCGAGGACATTCTGTCTTCGAAGGAGAACACATTTTTCCGTTTCGCATATTGAATGTTCGCATCTCTAGCGATGAAAAAAATTAAGGTCTCTGAACTCCCTTTCGATACAAAAGAAGTGTACCCTGTTCGCGTAAAAACAGAAAAGTAATTTAAAACTTTGTCAAAAAGTTTGCAGGCGTAATTCTGATGCAATGCCATTATATTTATGAGCATAAATTGGTAATATAGGTACAGTTTCATGATATTAGGTAACAATCAATTTTATTACTTTTGAGAAGTGATTTTTTCGTTCAAGGAACACAGTTCGCGAGGCCGCTAAAGGGGGGTTTTAAGGATTACCTGAACTGCAGTGGCTGGTACTCTAATAATAATAATAATAATTGGTTTTGGGGGAAAGAAAATGGCGCAGTATCTGTCTCATATATCGTTGGAAACCTGAACCGCGCCGTATTATTAATAATAATAATTGGTTTTTGGAGGAAAGGAAATGGCGCAGTATCTGTCTCATATATCGTTGGACACCTGAACCGCGCCGTAAGGGAAGGAATAAAGGAGGGAGTGAAAGCAGAAAGGAAGGAAGAGGCGCCGTAGTGGAGGGCTCCGGAATAATTTCGACCACCTGGGGATCTTTTAACGTGAACTGACATCGCACAGCACACAGGCGCCTCAGCGTTTTTCCTCGATAAAAACGCAGCCGTCGCGATCGGGTTCGAACCCGGGAACTCCGGATCAGAAGTCGAGCGCCCTAACCACTGAGCCACCGCGGCGGGTCCGCCGCGCCGTAAGGGAAGGGATAAAGGAGGGAGTGAAAAAGAAAGGAAGAAGATCTGCCGTAGTGGAGGGCTCCGGAATAATTTCGACCTCCTGGGGATCTTTAACGTGCACTGACATAGCACAGCACACGGGCGCTTTAGCATTTTTCCTCCATAAAAACGCAGCCGCCGCGGTCGGGTTCGAACCCGGGAACTCCGGATCAGATGTCGAGCGCCCTTACCACTGAGCCACCGCGGCGGGTCAACCGCGCCGTAAAGGAAGGGATAAAGGAGGGAGTGAAAGACGAAAGGAAGAAGAGGTGCCGTAGTGGAGGGCTCCGGAATAATTTCGACCACCTGGGGATCTTTAACGCGCACTGACATCGCACAGCACACGGGTGCCTTACCGTTTTTCCTCCATAAAAACGCAGCCGCCGCGGTCGGGTTCGAACCCGGGAACTCCGGATCAGTAGTCGAGTGCCCTATCCACTGAGCCACCGCGGCGGGACTGGCTGGTACTCTGGAACCAATAATAAAGGATTCGAATGATTCGTGCGTTTTATAAGCAAGAAATGCAGCCGCGCTTACTGTATTTATTTGCAACTCTGCTCTTTTGCCTCCACGGTCTCCACGGCAGGCGTCGCATCGAACACAGCTAGCGTTAGGCTCAACGCATCAAAGTGCGCCTGTGTTTTCTAGTACTAGCAGTAGTTGTTTATTAAAATAATGATAAAAAGGAAGGATAACATTTTTGCTAGCCCCGGCATCTGCCATCGATACTGAAGCACCTGAGCTGGGGCAGCAGAAACAAAGAATAGCAGGCAGAATGGAGAAATGAAATGAAACAGGTGAAGGGACAGGAAGAGAGGATAAAAGAGAGGTAATATACGAAAACTATTTACGCAATAAGAAATGTGTACAGGCCACGCGTGTGAATGCTTCATGATCATGCAATAAAAACACACGCACACCGCACTATGTTGACTACAACTGGAGTGGGGCTTCCAGTTGATAATCGTCCAAGGTAGCACTCGCAGAGCGTTCGGGCACTGCGCGTAACTACTACCTGGAGGAGAACAGACGGGACGTCAAGCCCATCTGTTCGAGGAATGCACAGAGGCTCACCAAGGTTCGCTCACGATTGCGTGCACTGCCCTGCGGCCGCAATAGCGTCCTGAGGGAGTGTGGTAGTATTGGCAGCGCCGCATATCGCGACGACCATTGGCGAACGCGGCACAACGAAGGAGCAGGTGCTCCAGAGTTTCCACCGCAACATCCGTCACGCACATTAGTCGCCACGATTCCGTGACGTTCCCGTCGTTCGCCGGGCCACACGCAGCCAATGCGTGAGCGGAGAATCCCTTCCCGTTGCGACCGCGTAAGTGCGTGGCAGCCGGTGATGCTGTCGATGCGCTCACCTCCAGCGATTCGTGTGTCAGGGTGTTGCTTTTGGAGATGGTCGTGGATGGCCGCACGCACGTCCTCCAGCGCAAGGGGCAGATTTCTGAGGTAGTTGATGTGCGGCGGTCGCAAGGTAGTCAGCTTCGTTGCCTGCGATGCCGCAGTGGCCGGGCACCCACTGTGCAACCACGGCACATCCTCTCTGCGCGAGGCGCTCGAGGTGCGACCGAATGTCGCGGTCTAGTGGGTTACCCCGGCCGTTGGATTGCAGGCGGCTGAGGGCGGCGCGGGAGTCGCACAGCAGAGCACTCGTGGGCGGCGGAGGGGCGAGGGTGAGCAGCAGGTCCAGCCCGAGCAGGATCCCCATCAGCTCCGTCTTGGTGGAGGAGCATTGGAAGGTTGCCTGTTGCTGGCTGTGCAGTCGCAGAGCGGGAATGGTAGCTGCCGCTGCAAGGGAGCGGCTGTCGCGGGCGACTCAGCCGTCGGTGTACACGAGGAGATGGTCCTGGAGCTCCTTGTGCATGACGGCTCTGGCCATCTGCTGCAAAGCGCAGAGGGGTGTGCTCCGCTTTCCCGCAATGCCGACGATCCCTCCCTGTGCCTCCGAGGCAGCAGGCCAGGGCGCGCAGCACCCGTACGGGCGTCGAGCAGCGCTGCGCCCATTCGTGAGCAGGAGTGCAAGCACATACGCTGCAGCAGCGAACAGACGTCAGGTGTGCTTCGAAGTCGGTCGATGAGATTCAGTGCCCTGCGCGCTGCTTGCAGCTCAAGTGGCCACGCTCCTTCCTCGGCCAACGTTACCGCGCACTGTGTTTTTGGGCAGGCTGAGGCACACGTGCAGGTGGTGGTGGAGACTTCATTTGACACAGGGGAGTTTAGGATTCCCAGGTCTTTTGGCCCACTTTCCACAAACCAATTTCCATGAAAAGCCGCAGCGCGCTTTTCTTGGAAATTGGTTTTCGGTGAAACGAAATGGCACAGTATCTGTCTCACATATCGGCTGACATCTCAACCACGCCGTAAGGGAAGGGATAAAGGAGGGGGTGAAAGAAGAAAGGGAGAAATAGGTGCCGTAGTGCAGGTCTTCGGATTAATATTCTGAGAGACATAATTATCGACCACCTGCGGATCTCAAAGTCACATCGCACGCACAGCACACGGGCGCTTTTACGTTTTGCCTCCATCAAAACGCGGTTGCCGCCGTTCGGTTCGAACCCAGGTACTCCGGATCAGTAGCCGAGCGCACTATCCACTTAGCCGCCGCGAAGCGTTGAAAAAGATAATAATAATAATAATAATTGGTTTTTGGGGAAAGGAAATGGCGCAGTATCTGTCTCATATATCGTTGGACACCTAAACCGCGCCGTAAGGGAAGGGATAAGGAGGGAGTGAAAGAAGAAAGGAAGAATGAGGTGCCGTAGTGGAGGGCTCCGGAATAATTTCGAACACCTGGGGATCTTTAACGTGCACTGACATCGCACAGCACACGGGCGCCTTAGCGTTTTTCCTCCATAACAACGCAGCCGCCGCGGTCGGGTTCGAACCCGGGAACTCCGGATCAGTAGTCGAGCGCCCTAACCACTGAGCCACCGCGGCGGGGCTTGAAAAAGAGCGGAAAAAACTATTTTGAGGCGGTTCTAGGCGGAAAACTAGGTCGTAGGTGCAGCGATAGGGCGCCCAGCATCCGTCGTCCAGGGGCTTACGGATAGCGAGGCCGCACGCCATTGTCTCTGTGAAATGGTTCTTTGTGTTTATGTCGGCATAAATTATTGGCGGCGAACAGTGCACAACTTATTTCAAGGAACAAAATTGGAATTACAATGTAGGCGGCAAAACCAAACGCCTAAACGTTGTCGCACTTCCTTCGTTAGAAGGGCCTCAAATTCTTTGACAGTATTATCATGCACAGTTACTTCTCGAAACATTTCGATCGTGCGCTTCTTGTAACATACTCATGCAGCCAGCGGAGTGAAAGTCGTTTTACTTAGAGAAACTAAGTAACACTAATGGACCCATGCGTTAACAGCTGCAGCTTAGCTCAAGAACCAGTACACTACAGCCACCTGTATACCAAGTGGTGAAAACTGTTTAGTTCGTGACGTTCGGCTTCAGTCGCAGTAAGACTCGATGATCTTCATCTATTACAGTCTATGTAGGCTGTTTGCTCAGGAGAATAGTACATTCAGAGAATTAGTAATATTGGTGATGTAACCGATGCTACGCCTCTACTACCTCACTGCAGGAATCCATGCGTGAATGTTTTAAAGCGACAGCGTTATGGAGCGATTTATAATAATAATAATAATTGGTTTTTGGGGAAATGAAATGGCGCAGTATCTGTCTCATATATCGTTGGACACCTGAACCGCGATTTCAACCCATTAAAAGTTTTCAGTGAAACATTTTTCGTTAAAGGACTCGCAACAACGCCAGCTTTGAAGCACGCGGTGCAGCTTATGACGTGACACAGCGATATGATTCAAATTTCCCGTTGAGGCCTCCGCGAGCATAGTCTGAGCACGCCTGTTCCGGATACCAGAAGATGATTCTCGCCACGTAATCACCAGCGCCGTTGTCTGAAATGTAACTTACCAGCCCACTCGATTAGTGGAGACAACTTTTAGCTGGCAATCTTCGCTTTTTACAGTTAGCTTATGAAGTAATGAGTTTCATAACGTTCGCAAATGCAGTGGAAGGTTGTATGCTTATAAGCGGTTTAGCGAATAATCAAAATTCTGCAACCAAGCAGCTCGTTCCAATTTATGTTATGATTATGGCCTAGATGTTGTCGCTTCGCGATTATTTCCTGCATGTTCTGCATCACAGCCGAGAATATATATTTTGCGTATGCTACTGGCAACTTCACTCTAGGTATCAGGACTTTCAATTAAATTCTAGGCTTTGGATTGTTTCTGTAAGTAGCATAATAGATTTCGCTTTTCTTTTGTAGCTATCGCTACATTGCGGTAGCATTTTCAGTCTTCTGCGGGGCGGGACCGTGGCGATGGCGGCGCCGCCACCCAGTGGCTGCGCCGCCACGCTGTCACATGGTTGGTCACGTGGTGCGCAGCAGCTACCCGCGGTACGGCGCCGTGGTTGGTTACGTGACAAGCCACGTGGTTGGTCACGTGGTGCGGAGCAGCTGTTGCTGCCGGCGGAGCGGCGCGCGGGAGAAACCGAGCTGCAACAACTGTGCACAAGCGCCGTGTCAAGTGGGACGAAGATGAAGAAGGAACGCCCAGAGAAACGCAGCACCGAAAGACTGACTTTGCAGTTGAACTGAGCGAGTTCCACTCGGCCAGCCGTAGCTGTCGCGTCAATCCAGGTTTAAGACTGTTCCTTGTGAGAGAGCGGAGGGTGCGGACGTGCGCTGCATGCGCTCCGCCGATGTTGACCCACCCGGACCGCAAAACTCAACAAGCCTTTAACCGTTGCTTGGACCGAAGACCCCTCAAGGGCAGGACCACGAGGATGCCACTTTCGCACCGATAGGCCCATTTTTGGGCTTTTATCGCGTTTCGAAAGCCGCCACGTGGCCGGAGCGGAGAGCGCACCGTTAGGCCTAGCACGGGGCCGGCGCCTGCCCAGCACCCGCAAGCGTGGAAGTCAACCCCACGGCAGCTACGGAAGCTAGAACGATACCCGCTATTTAAAATACCCATTTCAGACCCACCCCAAGCGAAATGGCTCAAATTTTTCCAGAAGTTCAGGACATGGAGGTGGATCGCCTCGACGATCTCCCCGACTCCGAGGCAAAGCGGAACGGCAAGTGCGGGGACCCCAGCATGCAGAACGCTTCGGCTGGACTGCACGAACAGCCAAAAAGTGAATTAGATTGGACCCTATACCAATCCCGACAGCAAATACAGGCCCACAAGCACGGTTTAAGGAACGCCGCCATTTTGAGAGAAGGAGATACCCACCCAGGGCAGAACAATGGCAAGATTGCGACGGCGGATGACGCAAGGCAGAGCAGCGCAGCCGGCGGCGCAGCAACAGTTGGTGTGACGTCAGCCACGCCAGCTTCAGGCTCGAATAACAAAGGAGAAAACGAAGCGGCGCGGCAGCCGCGCCGCAGAGCCCCGCCACTCCCGAGAGGCGACGCAAAGATTATCATCAGACCAAAAAACGGCCTACCGGTCAGAACGCTCAATTGGTACAGAGTGGCCCAAGCCATAGTACAAGCGTGCAAGAACCAGCGTAAGGACGAGGACTTTATTATAAGACTTCGGCCAGGCTCTAACATCATCATAGCGAGCACTCCGAAATAACACGTCGCCAGAATGATCAGAGGAATAGCCAACCTGAACGTGTAAGGCCAAGACTACGTACGAGGTAAACGCCTACGTAGCGGTACCAGAAGACTGCAAGAGAGCGGTGGCCCACGGGATCGACGCCGGAACATCGGAAGAATTTCTAAAGCAAAGCTGCGACTGCGGTCCGAAGCTATAACGATCCTCGGAGCCAGGATGATGGAGAAGTCACAGTCATTACCTTCGACGGCCCCCTATCCCAAAACAAGTAATATACTACGGGGGCGAGCTGACGTGCTACCCGCACCGTCCCACAATGCAAGCCTGTTACGTATGCCATCAACAGGGACACAGTTCGGGCGTGTACCCGACACCAAACGTCAAGACCTGCAGGCAATGCGGAGCACAGAATCCGCCGGAGGGACACACGTGCCAATGAAAGTGCCTGAACTGCGGAGGCGACCACGCCACCGAAGCCAGGAACTGCCATTAGAGCCTTAAAAAATCCAGAGAACTGCGAGGCCCGGTCTACAGAACCACCACCACCACCAACAACAACAACAACAACTACGACAACAACAAGAGCAACTGGAGGGACCAGCGGAAGCAGCAGCACCTCCCGAGAAGGTTCAGCTCCGAACGAGAATCGAACCGATCCAGGAGCCCATCCCGGAACCCGAATTAGGGGCCGCAAGACCATTCCGGGAGCCGCTCACGGAGCTGGTCGCGGGGCAGATCACGGTCCTTCCCGCCGCGAACCCGGCCATCAAGAACGGGCAGCAGCAACAAAAGAAGCAAAGGCAAACCCGCCAGGGCGGAGGCACCAACGTGAGCTGGGGAGCAGGCCCTCCCAAATCCTTGTCTCCGCTCTCGGGTAATAATAACAGCAAGGACCAAAATAATAACCCTAGCAAAAGTGAGAAACAACTAGAGGAAGATAACAGGCAACTCAGGCAGCAACTAGAGGCCAGCCACAAATTAATAGAAGAGCAAAGCAAAAAGATTGAAGAGCTTGCAAGTCTGATTAGAGGTCAAGGGAAAAGTATAGCCCTTCTCCTAAACCGCAACAGCTGCCGCAAAGTCAGCCAGAAACACCAAAAGTAGGAGGCCAAAAAGACCTCGCCAAATTTCTGGCAAAAATAAGACAGAAGTTCCAAATAATGGAACAGCGCGTAGAGATATTCGGGACAGAAGTTCGCAGCCACCTCAAGCAAAAACTCGGAAGGCGTCAAGGACAAATTCAGGAAACGAGGAACCTAGAAAATTAATCATGGCCAGCACCACCAAAGGCAGCCAAAACAATAAAATCTTAGAAATCTGGCAGTGGAATTGCAGAAGGTATAAGAAGAGCTTTTACAACAATATATAAACACTCATTTAACGCCACCCGACGTAGTAGGGCTACAAGAAACAAACACCACACCGTTACTCCAGAGCTACACGTGCTACGTAAAACCGGAGGGCAGCAAAACAGCAACACTCATTGGCAAAAACCTAGTCGCTATAGCACACGACAGCATAGCCGACACGGACGTGGAACACGTCATTACCTATATTATTCCAAAGAAGAAAAAGCAGGGTAGCAGCACCTTCGTCGTCAACATCTACAGCTCCCCGACGCAGAAAAATGCAAAATTCCAATAACTCTTTGACGGTGTTAGGAAACTAGCGCGAGGAAACAAACTAGTTGTGGTGGGAGATTTCAATGCCAAGAATCAAAGCTGGGGCTACAAGGCATCTGACTAAAAGGGCAAAAACATAAAGGAAGCAGCGGAGGTATCGTGATGTCAGCTTGTGGCAGACTCAAGCACCCCCACTAGAACCGGGAAGAGCATCAGCATGGACACCTGCCCAGACTTAACCTACATCAAAAGAACAGGACGGGCGACATAGAAAAACCTCTTTGGAAATTTAGGGAGCGATCACTACATTATTTGCACGAAAGTCACATCGGCAAAACTCAAACGCCGAATTAGAACCACGAAAATAACGGACTGAAACGCCTTCAGAGAGGCATGCAGAGAGAGCCAGCGCGAGAGCATAGACTCGATCGAGTCATGGCGGAGCATGTTCAAAGAAAGGTTACGCAAATATACCAAAGAAATAGACAAAACAGAGCAGACATCCCGGGTGGACTCCAGGCTCCTCAAATTATGGGAAGCACGCAGGGGCCTAACCAAACGGTGGAAAAGACACAATAGGAAACTCGAAATAAATAAGACACAATAGGAAACTCAAAATAAAAATTGCAGAAATGACACAGAAAGCGGAGAACTACGCGGAAAAGTTGGCTAGAACAAATTGGCAGCAATTCAGCAATTCCTTTAGCAAAAGTTTGAAGTCTGAAGTTAATTTTCATTTCAGTAAGAAATGAGGGACCTGGCCGAGACAAAAAGTCAACGTTAATTCACGTGACGGCGCTCGGGACCCATTACATAGAAAAACAGCGAGGTGTCGGTAGTAACATTTAGTGCACTTACAATTTAGGCAGTACATCCCAGTACATTTACAGACATTCTATGTATTACTACGCATATTTCAGTGGGCGTGGGGACAGCGTCGTCATGCGGCTGCTTCACGGAATGCGTTTCTTCATGCAGATAACGGCAATGCTTCATCTCAGCGCGTGACCTATGGCACCGGCTGATGCCATTCCGGCTACGCCTGTGACTGTCGACGTTCAAGTTGGCAGCGTGGAAATTGGAGAACTCTGGCAACCTTGCTACACTATGGCTCCATCGTACAAGTCCTGCGCATCGTCCACGACATCACCTTTCCATCTGGATAAAAACAGGTTGCAGTGGCCTGCGCCTTTCAGTGGGCGTGGGGACAGCGTCGTCATGCGGCTGCTTCACGGAATGCGTTTCTTCATGCAGATAACGGCAATGCTTCATCTCAGCGCGTGACCTATGGCACCGGCTGATGCCATTCCGGCTACGCCTGTGACTGTCGACGTTCAAGTTGGCAGCGTGGAAATTGGAGAACTCTGGCAACCCTGCTACACTATGGCTCCATCGTACAAGTCCTGCGCATCGTCCACGACATCACCTTTCCATCTGGATAAAAACAGGCTGCAGTGGCCTGCGCCTTTCAGTGGGCGTAGGGACAGCGTCGTCATGCGGCTGCTTCACGGAATGCGTTTCTTCATGCAGGTTGGTAATAAGGAATCCATGTTTGCTAAGAAATCGAGCAATATGTGCCTGCTCCTGTTCCCACGCCCTGGAGTGCTGCTGATTTTGCTCGCCCAGTGCTTCGATGTTTCTCGTCAACTACTTTTGGTGTCGGGGGATGTTGAGCTTAATCCTGGCCCCGGGGCGGGCTCTGGCGCTGCTACGCGGTCCAAAGACAGCGCTGCTGATATTTCTCTGCAGAAACAGCTTAACGACATGTTGACTCTGTTAGAAGGCGTTAATTCAAGGACCGCTAAAATGGAGTTAGAGCAGTCACACTTAATAGCCTCTATAAGTGAAATGAAACTGAATCAGGAATCTATGATTAGAAACATTGCCGATATTGACGCGAGGTTGTCGGCAGTCGAATCTAAATCATCCGCCAGCGATGCGGCGCTTGGGGAATTGCGGATTTTGCGTGAGCTAACCGATCAGCTTGTCAATGAAAATAACAAGTTACGTCTTGGACAGGCTGAGCTGGAAGACCGGCAGCGCAGGGATAATCTTCTGTTCTTCGGCGTACCCGACAGTTTGTCCGAAACGTGGGATGAAACGGAAGAAAAATTATTGAACCTTGTTTCAGGCTGCTTTGATCCTGTTCTTACGAATGACATGTTTGAACGAACACACAGGGTTGGTGTGTTCTCGCATAAAAAGTGTCGTCCGATTGTTGTGAAGTTCCGGTCTTTCAAAACAAAGCAACAAATCCTAGTGCAGTCTACCAAGCTTATAAATAAAAAGGTCACTGTCAGTGAAGATTATTCTTTGCAGACACGTGTCGCTCGAAAGAAGCTTGTGCAGTTCGCGAAGGATGCTGACTTTAAGTATAAGCTGAGGTATAACAAACTGTATTGTAACAACAAATGCTACGCCTTTGACCCTATTCGCGATAGCATTTTCGAGCTAGCTGGCCCACCGGAATCTTTAGTGGCCCCTTATCGCACTGCTTCTGCTTCTGGCTCGCCACACACTTCGCCATGGAGATACGGGAGGGGCAGTGGACGGGCGACTGGAGATAAGACAGCGCTTTCAATTCTTTTCACAAACATCAGAAGCATAATACCAAAGCGGGAAGATCTACGCTCTGTCATCGACTCATGTGATGCCGATGTTGTATTGCTGACCGAAACATGGCTCTCTGCAAAGATAGAGAGCAAGGAACTGTTCGATTGCAAGAAGCACTACAATGTTTATCGTTCTGATAGAGGTCACAGAAGTGGAGGAGGTGTTTTAATAGCCATCGCCGATAATATTGTCTTCGCCCATTAGTCTTTCTAACACCTTAGAGTTGATTTGGGTTGAACTTCATGTTCATTTCAGGAAACTGATTCTGGGCATATGCTACCGTTCCCCGTCTTCGTGTGCAACTTTCGTTGAAGATTTGCATGATGCTCTTAACATGATCTCAGTACGTTATCCGGGTGCGGCAATCCTTCTTGCTGGTGACTTCAATTATCCCAGCACCGTGTGGGCTAATACATCGCCGTATCCTCGCCCCTTTTCTACCGAATGCAATAACTTTTTGCGAACCTGTTTGGATTTCAACCTTTCGCAGCTAGTTACTAAGCCAACTCGAGTCACGCCATCATGTTCCAGTGTATTAGACCTTGTGTTAACCAACGCGCCGGATCTTATCCCTTCAATCTCGTACTTACCTGGTCTTAGTGATCACTCCTTGCTTCATTTCGATGTAAAAATTAAAATTCCTAATCGCCGGAGCATTTTCAAGTCTATTAGAGATTACAAACGGGCGGACTATGATGCCATTAATCGTGAATTAGCTCTTTTCTTAAACAGTTATTTACCAGAATTTTCACAGCGTTCTGTCCACACTAATTGGGAATTGTTTAGGGACACTGTTGAACGCCTCACTAATACATTTGTGCCACTAAGACTTTTGCGGTGTAATAGCCAATCACCGTGGTTCAATAACATTTTAAAAAGCCTATCCAATAAGAAAAAACGTTTGTTTCGCTCGGCCGAATCATCGAATTCGCAACAACGATGGGACGGTTACCTTTCTGCGACCGCTGAGTACAAATTAGCTCTGAAAAATGCTAAGGACTCCTTCTTTAACAGTACTTTGCCTGCTCTGCTGATTAATAACCCTAGACAGTTTTGGAACACTGTGAACCAGAAAGATAGTTCGTCAATACTACTTACATCTTCTGACGGTGTTGCATATTCACCTAATGAATGCGCTAGTGTTCTTAATACTGTTTTTGTTGCTGCTTTTTCTGGCAATGTTTGCCTTACCAATCAGGAGTGTCCGGTCTTGGATGCTTTTCCCATGGATCCAATTCTTTTTGACACAACTGGCATCCTGAGAATAATTGAGAACCTTAAGATTTCTTCCTCCTGTGGCGTCGATAACATTAATTCGAAATTTCTGGTTAATACAAAGATGCACAGTTCAATTATCCTTACCAAACTGTTTGACCAGTCTCTGGAAACAGGCTGTATTCCCAATGACTGGAAGGTTGGGAGGGTGATTCCGCTGCACAAGTCTGGCGATAAACATTGCCCTGATAACTTTCGCCCTGTGTCTCTCACCAGCATTCCATGTAAAATCATCGAACATGTCATCTACTCTCATCTTTCTACCTTTTTAGAATCCAATTGCTTTTTCAGTAATGCCCAACGCGGCTTCCGTAAATCATTTTCATGCGAAACGCAACTCATATGCTTCACAAATGATTTGCATTGCATTCTAGATCGCGGGTCCCGTGCTGATTCTATATTTATGGATTTTTCTAAAGCATTTGACGAGGTTTCACATAAGCTTCTTTTTCTTAAACTAAACAGCCTTAACATCGATTCCACATTACTTGCATGGTTGTATTGCTTTCTTTCAAACCGAAGTCAGTTCGTAACAGCAAATAACGTCAATTCAGATTTCTCGCCTGTTGGCTCTGGTGTGCCTCAGGGGTCCGTTCTTGGGCCCCTCCTCTTTCTCATTTATATAAACGACTTACCCACTACTATATCGTCTTCCGTTTGTCTTTTTGCCGATGACTGTGTTATTTACCGCGAAATTAATGACGATAATGATGCATCTGTTCTTCAGTCAGATATTAATAAGGTACTGGATTGGTGTAACCTGTGGAATATGAAGCTAAACATTACTGAATGCAAGCATTTGCCCATTTCTCGTCTCTATACTACACACTCTACCTACTACATTAATGGCATCACTCTTGAAACTGTGTCGTCTTATAAATATCTGGGTGTTCATGTCGCTTCTAACCTGTCTTGGAAACCTCATGTTGACTACATTATAAATAACGCTAACCGCATCTTTGGATACCTTCGCAGAAATTTTTCATGTGCACCGAGTTCATTAGAACTACTACTTTACAAAACTTTGGTCCGCTCTAAATTGGAATATGCTTCATCGGTGTGGAACCCTGGGGTCGAATCTCTCATTTCTGACTTAGAATCAGTTCAAAACCGCGGTTGTCGTTTCATACTTTCCAACTATCATCGTACTAGTAGTGTAACTGCCATGAAAGCTAACCTTTCCCTACCGCTTCTTTCCCATCGCAGGTCAATAGCTTCATTATGTACTTTTCACAAAATTTATCATAATCCTTATCTTAAAGAGAGGTTGTTAAAAAGTCCATCATATATTTCTGCACGCATGGATCACCGCCACAAAGTTTGGATCCCTCCTTGTCGCACGAGATGTTTTCACGATTCATTCATACCCAGAACTTGTGTCAGCTGGAATAACCTTCCCCACGATATTGTTGAAATTACCGATACTGTTGCCTTTCGAAACGCTGTTACTAATTTTATATAAGTCTCTGTCTATATCTATGTTTTATTTTATTTGCTGCTGTTTTCTTTTGTGGCTTGTTTTGTGTAATGCTGCCTTTTGCTAGTGCTGTTACTAATCTCAAATCAGTGTGTGCTGTAACTATATTCAAATTTTTTAGCTGCTGTTTTTGTCTTTTGTACTTATATGTTATTCCCACTCCCCTCTGTAACGCCTAACGGCCCTGAGGGTAAATAAATGAAATGAAATGAAAATGTAAAGGCACAATATGAACGACAAGCATGACCAGCGAACAATAGCAATTGTACATAGAAACAAACCCGCAAAAAATCCAAAAGACACAGGAGAAAGACACCTTACGAAAAGCAGAAAAATTACATTTGCGAAAGAAAGAATGAATGTATTCTTTTCTTATTTACATTTTCAATGTTAACTTTATTTTCGCGAAAATAGTTTAACGGAGTGGGCAGAGTATGTGCTAGCATTTGCTGGCCAAACGTCGTTCTTACGAAAGATACCGCCCAGTTATGAGCTGAACGCGAAGGATATGTTCGTGTAAGTGTTGTTGGCAATCGAAAGCATTGTACTCTAAGAGGTAGTTATGTGCTGTTTGTAACACTGAGTACGGCCGAAACGTGGCACATACTGAAAGCCCTCCTGGACTCAACGAAAACGAAAAGCGAAAACAACAAGGCCATAAATAGACTCGTTCATCAATTCCAAGGACCGGACTCGGAGCTCATAGAAAAAGTCAAGCATAAATGTTTCGGAGACGACAACCCAGCAGCCTAGACGGGCCATTATCGAGGACGAGAAAACCTAGTTAGCCAGACCAATAACAAGGGAGGAAGTCTACGCGGCCTTAAGAAGTTCGACAAGAAACACGGCCGCTGAGTAGACAAAATTAATAACGCAATCATCCGCAACCTAAGCGACAGTATGATCGAGGAATTAACATAATACTTAAACAAGCTATGGGGAAATGAGACTATCCCGGATGAGTGGACACACGCGGAGATAGTAATGATCCCAAAACCAGGAAAAAAGGTTGCAGGTCGACAATTTCAGACCGATATCTCTTACATCGTGCCTAGGCAAACTATATGAAATTATAACAACGAGACGCATACAAGTCCATATGGAAGACAACGAGTTATACCCCATAGCATGTGTGGGTTTAGATGCAAATTATCAACACAAGACGTACTACTCCAAGTCAGAGACAAGGTTTTAACCAACGTCCCGAGAGAAGGGGAGCACGTAATCATGGCGCTAGACATTAAAGGCGCGTTCGACAACGTCAGCCATGAAGCAATGCTAACGGTCCTAAGCAACTTGGATTGCGGCAAGAAAATATACGGGTATGTAAAGGCATTTCTAACAAACCGCACAGCAACGACAGGACTGCGTGAAATTCGCTCCGAGCGTTTCCACATGCCCAATAAAGGAACGCCGCAGAGATCAGTAATATCTTCCATCCTCTTCAAAATCTCGATGACTGGTTTAGCAAAGCAGTTGGAAAACATAGAAGGCTTACGACACGCAATGTATGCCGACGACACCACAGTGTGGGTGAAAGAGGGCTTTATCGATGAGAAAGAGGGAAACATACAGGAAGCAGCCACATACGTAGAGAACTACGTCAGAGATAGAGGCCTTGCCTGATCAATAGAGAAATCAGAACTCTTAAGAATCTGGAGCAGACAAAATCACAAAGTACCGGAAGAGGAGGAACTCAGGATAAACGTCTATCTAGAAGGACAACCAATTCCGAAAAAAAACGGTCATTAAAATACTAGGAATGTGGATCCAATCGAACCAAAGATGCACACACACCCTAAAATTAATCAAAGCCTCGGTGACGCAAGTGGCTCGATGATAAGTAGGGCCTCCAGAAGGAGGCACGGCATGCGGGACGATGACACTTTAAAACTCGTCAGAAGCATCGTAGTAAGCAGAATAACATACAGCCTCCCGTACTACAACTGCACTAAGGGCGACATAATTCAAGTGGACACAATAATAAGTAAAGCATATAAGATAGCGCTCCAACTACCACAAGCAACCTCAACGGAGAACCTCCTAGCCCTGGGTTTGCATAACACCTTTGAAGAGCTGAGAGAAGCCCAACTTGCGGTGCAGCTACACAGGCTAAAACAAATCAAAGCGGGGATAGCGCTCCTAAATAGGTGCGGCTACGAAGGTGCGCTACAAGAAACAAAAATAACGGAACTGATACCTGACAAATATCGCAACACACTTAGGATAGCCCCGATACCGAAAAACATTTATCCGAACATGCATAAAGGACGCAGGGAAGCTAGGGCAAAATATGTTCAACAAATCCTAGCCGAAAAAGAAAACGCACTATACACAGACGCGGCTACGTACAGGAGAGATACTCGAGAAACTAGAAACAGGATGGTAGCAACGGCAATAAACTCTGAACACAGGGAAATAGGTAGTGGTAGTGGTTTTTGTTATTAAAATAATAGTGAAAAGGAAGGAAAAGATTTTTGCTTGCCCCGGCATCTGCCATCGATACTGAAGCACATGAGCTGGGGCAGCGGAAATAAAGGATAGCAGGCAGAATTGAGAAATGAAATGAAAAAGGTGAGGGGACCGGAAGAGAGGATAGTTGGAGAAGTAATATTGCCACGGACCTGGCTCAAGCGCGCCTCACGCGAACGCGACCACTTCGTCCTCGTCACGGCTTAGCGCGCAGGTAGCAGACTGGCTTGATCAGTTCGAGCGCGTTGCGCGTTTCAACGGCTGGGACGACAGTGCTAAGATCCGGAACGTTTACTTCAGCTTAGAAGACGCCGCTCGGATCTGGTACGAAAACCGCGAGACGAGTCTAACGACGTGGCAGCACTTTCGTCGCCAGCTGTTGGAGACTTGCACCAGCAGCGATCGCCGTGAACAGGCCGAGCGTGAATTGACCGCTCGCATTCAGCTACCAAACGAGAACGTAGCGATGTACGTGGAGGAAGTGACGTGCCTCTGCAACCGAGCGGACCCGACCATGACGGAAGAGAAAAAGCTCAGACACCTGATGAGAGGCGTGAAAGAGCAATTGTTCTGCGGTCTTGTGCGAAGCCCGCCCAGAACAGTCGCCGAATTCCTCTCCGAGGCTGTGCTCATGGAGAGGGCGCTCGAGCTGGCTCTGTTCTGGGCGATTAAAAACCTCGGCCGTTCTGCGGTCCCCCTCTACGTCTACGACTGTTCTCCGTCTGGCCTGTGACATCTGGTGGAGGTCGCTTGGGTATTCTCGGCTGATGCTCCATCCTTCCTCGGAGAGCCGAAGCACAAGCCCGGTGCCTCTTGTGCGAACCCCCGTCCATCGTGTCAGCCGCAGGCTCCGCGGCTTGTCTCCAGAATTCGGACTCCAGCCTCAAGAGAGCGCACCCATGGCTACGACCATGGCAGCAAGGTCAGACAGCGCCCCGTTCATACCTGCTTCTTTTGTGAGCCTGCAAAATCCCCGGATCCCGAAGCCCTTTCACGGCGGATACTCGGAGGACGCCCAAGACTGTCTTGATCAGTTCGAGCGCGTTACGCGTTTCAACGGCATGGACGACAGTGCTAAGATCCGGAACGTTTACTTCAGCTTAGAAGACGCCGCTCGGATCTGGTACGAAAACCGCGAGACGAGTCTAACGACGTGGCAGCACTTTCGTCGCCAGCTGTTTGAGACTTGCACCAGCAGCGATCGCCGTGAACAGGCCGAGCGTGAATTGACCGCTCGCATTCAGCTACCAAACGAGAACGTAGCGATGTACGTGGAGGAAGTGACGCGCCTCTGCAACCGAGCGGACCCGACCATGACGGAAGAGAAAAAGCTCAGACACCTGATGAGAGGCGTGAAAGAGCAATTGTTCTGCGGTCTTGTGCGAAGCCCGCCCAGAACAGTCGCCGAATTCCTCTCCGAGGCTGTGCTCATGGAGAGGGCGCTCGAGCTGGCTCTGTTCTGGGCGATTAAAAACCTCGGCCGTTCTGCGGTCCCCCTCTACGTCTACGGTTGTTCTCCGTCTGGCCTGTGACATCTGGTGGAGGTCGCTTGGGTATTCTCGACTGATGCTCCATCCTTCCTCGGAGAGCCGAAGCACAAGCCCGGTGCCTCTTGTGCGAACCCCCGTCCATCGTGTCAGCCGCAGGCTCCGCGGCTTGTCTCCAGAATTCGGACTCCAGCCTCAAGAGAGCGCACCCATGGCTACGACCATGGCAGCAAGGTCAGACAGCGCCCCGTTCATACCTGCTTCTTTTGTGAGCCTGCAAAATCACCGGATCCCGAAGCCCTTTCACGGCGGATACTCGGAGGACGCCCAAGACTGTCTTGATCAGTTCGAGCGCGTTACGCGTTTCAACGGCATGGACGACAGTGCTAAGATCCGGAACGTTTACTTCAGCTTAGAAGACGCCGCTCGGATCTGGTACGAAAACCGCGAGACGAGTCTAACGACGTGGCAGCACTTTCGTCGCCAGCTGTTTGAGACTTGCACCAGCAGCGATCGCCGTGAACAGGCCGAGCGTGAATTGACCGCTCGCATTCAGCTACCAAACGAGAACGTAGCGATGTACGTGGAGGAAGTGACGCGCCTCTGCAACCGAGCGGACCCGACCATGACGGAAGAGAAAAAGCTCAGACACCTGATGAGAGGCGTGAAAGAGCAATTGTTCTGCGGTCTTGTGCGAAGCCCGCCCAGAACAGTCGCCGAATTCCTCTCCGAGGCTGTGCTCATGGAGAGGGCGCTCGAGCTGGCTCTGTTCTGGGCGATTAAAAACCTCGGCCGTTCTGCGGTCCCCCTCTACGTCTACGACTGTTATCCGTCTGGCCTGTGACAATATGTACAATCTATTCACACGATAAGAAATGTGTCCAGGTTGTGCGCTTGAATAGCCAGCGCATCATTCAGGGACTGTGCTGTCGAGGAAACCGAGGAGGCTGCTATCGCCCTGGCGGCGGCGGAGGGCTACCGCACCCGAAGGTCTCTAACAATATTAACAGACTCGCAAGCAGCATGCCGAAATTACATGAATGGCAAAATAGGAAGGAAAGCACTCCATATCCTTAAATCAGCCAAAATTCCGCAAACTGAAGAAAAACAACTGCGACAGGTAATCATGTGGGTATCAGGACACACTGGGATCGCCGGGAACGTAGAGGCAGATAGGACTGCTCGAGAGCACACAGACCGATCCTCCACTCAAACTGACCTCGACAACCCAGGAGCAGACCCGGTACCCCTGAGCTAGTAAGACATTTTAAACTATCACAGAGGAACGCGACTCAAATAACCGCCACCCCATAAAGCCTGCACCAACAAGAAGCAGTCGGCTGAAAGCTGCTGCAAACGGGGACTTTCCCACACATAAATACCGTAAGTAAAATCTACCCCACGCAATACACGAGCAAATGCCCGTGGTGTGGAAAAAAAAGACGTTAATGCACATAACCTGGGTCTGTCAGAAAAACAAGGATCTAGCTGCAATATAATAAAAACCCGAGTGCGGAACAGTGGCAGTGGATGCTCTCCAGCGAGGAACCGGTCTGCCAGCGCGAATTGGTGCGGAGAGCCTACCTGGCGGCATACCTCAATGGAGCCCTGGACCAGTGGCCCCAACCCTGTTAAGACGGACGGAAGCAACTCATCGGAAGATGACGATTAAATCAGCCCAAGACCGCTAAAAACACAACTTACTAAACATAAAGTTTTTCTTCCTCCTCCTCCCCCAGATTTAACTAGAGCTAGACCACCGCCAATTTTTTCTCGCATTTTAGCTAGTCAACTCTTCGTTTAGGCTTCACATGGTTAATCATTCCGTGATAGTTATCACTAAGACACATCAAAATTTTCAAATGGACCCCAAGCATATTTCTTTGGCAGCGTAATTTTATTTGCTCCAAGATTTGATGCTTTTCCTTCTGGAATATTTTTTTTTTAAATTCCAACAGGCACATCTTCAACAGGTCTCAGAGACTACGGTCAAATTTCGCTGAAACAACTTCAGCTTAACTGTCCTATTTCGTCTAAACAAGCAAGCGGCGCTTCCTTTAGCAACTATTTTTAAGTGTTCGATGGTGATATTCCGCTAGGGCTGTGAACGTGCCGGACTGCGTCAGAATCCATTTATTGGAGTAGGGAGCCTTTTGCTATCATCGAGTATGCTTAGTAGTACAGATCAGAAGATGGCCGCAGTAGTCCTCACTGGAAATTAATCACAAGGCATTTTTCACCTACTCTTCAGGCGCCCTAACAATGGACCTTGCAAGCCCCACGGAAATGCATTTAAAGCTAGAGAGTACAATTAAATTCGCTCGAGTCGAGGTCCTAGGTCCATTAGCGGCAGCTCACGTCCCAGTTCCGGGATGCATCTAGCGGAATGTAGAACCATTAATAACCCAGAATTGGTAACCAAGGAAGAGCCGATAACGGAACAAATAAAGGACGGAAGTTGTTGTGTGAGAGGAGCGCTGACATGCATTCTTCATTCGTTGTAAAGATGAAAAGAACTGTACATTTTGACTAACTTCAATACATGCACTAGCATGAGCACGGCACTAGTATGAGCAAGGCAACTAGAGTTCTTATTTTTTCTTGGCCACTTCATTATGCGTTCTCCCGCAAAGTTCTCAGTTCCGATACTGGTGCGAGGAAAGTTCTATATCTCCGCAAGATTTGAAAAACTGACGGAAGAAGTCGCTGCTGTTTTACAGATTTCGAATCCGCCGATATTTCTATATTTATTATCCAGGTATCAAGTGCACAACCACTGCAAAATTTGAGAAGCAACTATCGGCGCTAGGCTCCTGAAAAGAGCAAGGATGCAATAGCTGGGCTCTTTTGAGGTAGCAACTAGAGAAAGAGGTCGTGCTTAGAAGAGGCGGCAGGAGATGACGAAAAAGGTGTTTTCAAAGGTTGGCTTGCCATCTTTCATAAATTATAATTTTTTTGTCGCTAATGAGCGCTTGTTCGCATGGCTGCAGTCTGTGGAATAAAATTTTAAAAATGAAAGCAGATTACTCTAAGAAACCCTAATTAAGGAAACATTTCGAAGTGACGACATTGTGCTTGGCTGATAATCATGAAAACAGTGTGAGAAGTTGAAAAAATAACAAGCAGAATAATTATAGGAAGCAAGCCAGAAGAGCCAGATAGCTTTAATTTGCTAAGATGGACTCGCGATAGCTAGTAGACACAGGCGGGTAGGCACTTCGAATATACAGCCCCTACCGGCGATTGAGGCCGCTTTACTACCAAATTGATAAAATATATTGTTAAAAATGAAAATTTTGTGTCAGGGGAGTTGTCTCATATTTTGGCGGACACCTGAAGCGGCGCGCCGTAAGGGAAGGGATAAAGCAGGGAGTGAAAGAAGAAAGGAAAAAAGAGGTGCCGTAGTGGAGGGATCCGGATTGATTTCGACCACCTGGGGATCTTTAACGTACACTGCCATCACACAGCACACTGGTTCCTTAACGTTTCGCCGCCATCGAAATGCGGCCGCCGCGGTCGGGTTCGCACCCAGGAACTCCGGATCAGTAGTCGAGCGCCCTGACCACTGAGCCACCGCGGCGTGTGGGAGGTACGTATGCTAGATGGAAATGGGCGCAGGAGAGGGCGAAAGGAAAATATATGGCAACGCTACTGTACAGAAAACAAATTTTTCTACTCTAATAACACCTGCCGCGGTGGCTCAGTGGTTAGGGCGCTCGGGTACTGATCCGGAGTTCCCGGGCTCGAATCCAACCGCGGCAGCTGCGTTTTTATGTATGCAAAACGCTAAAGCGCCCGCGTGCATTCCGGTGTCTGTGCACGTTAAAGATCCCCGGGTGGTCGAAATTATTCCGGAGCTCTCCACTACGCCACCTCTTTCTTCCTTTCTTCTTTCAGTCCCTCCTTTATCGCTTCTCATATGGCGCGGTTCAGGTGTCCGCCGATATGAGACACAGATACACCGCCATTTCCTTTCCCCAAAACCAATTTTCATTTTTTTCTCTAATACTGTTTTGATGGAGGTGAAAGGCAAACGCGCCCGTATGGTGTGCGATATCAGTGCACGTTAAAGTTCCCCAGGTGGTCGAAATTATTCCGGAGCTCTCCACTACGGCACCTATTTCTCTCCATCTTCTTTCACTGTCTCCTTTATCCCTTTCCTTACGGCGCGTTTCAGGTGTCGGCCGAAATGTGAGACAGATAGTGCGCCACTTTCTTTCCCCAGAAACCAATTATTATCCCGGTGCACGCCTGCACCGTGCCGTAAGGGAAGGGAGAAAGGTGGGAGTGAAAAAAGATAGGCGAGGCGCGCGACGCGCACACCAGCTGCGGGCTATGAAGTCACTCCGCACATGCGCACAGATTGCCGCACGGGAGCGCTCCGGAATAATTCCGACCAAAGCCGATTCTTAACGTGCACTGACACCGCAGAGCACATGGGCGCCTTTTACGTTTCGCCTCCATCGAAGCGCGGCCCCCGCGGCCGGGTTAGAACCCGGGAACTCTGGCTCAGCAGCGGTGCGCCCTAACATTTGGTATTTGTCCTACCCTCAGCTTTGGCAGTTGGCGTCACCTGGAAAGGTGTCAAAATGTGTTTTCAACCCTGTTCTAGAGACGAAAGGTCGCGTGATGAAAATATTGCGGGAAAATCTATTTTTAGGCGGTTCTAGGCGGAAAATAAGGTCCTAGGTGCAGCGATAGGACGCCAAGCGTCCGTCGCCTAGGAGCTCACGCATAGCCAGGCCGCACGTCGACGTCTCTGTTAACTGGTTCTGTGTTTGTGTCGACATAAAATAGTGACGGTACCCGCCGCGGTAGGTCAGTGGTTATGGTGCATGGCTACTCATCCGGAGTATCCGGGCTCATACCCGACCGCAGCGGCCACATTTCGATGTAGGCGAAACGCTAAGGGCCCTTCTGCTGTGCGATGTCGGTGCATGTTAAAGATCGCCAGGCGGTCGATTGGATTGGAAAACGATTTAAAGCTATAGCTTTACTGCCCGCGAACTTGCGAGTTCACGGTGGCGGTGCTCCGAGGAGACACATGACGTCATAACGCGCTCCTCGCCGCGGAGCCGAACTGGCCTGGCCTTGCCGGCGGCGGCTGGCGCACTCGGCGCGAAATAGAGACATGCTCCAAGTGTCCGCCAGTGCGGTCAGGGTGCGCCGAACCGCCGAACACGTCGGCGGTCAAGCGCAGTTGGAATATAGAGGGTCTAGCTCTGGAAGACGTGACGTCGCCATGTAGTGCGCGTGTTACGCCGGATTATAAACGCGCCGTAACAGAGCCTGCGCTTAACCGTTAACTAACGTGTTCGGTGGCAGCATCTATGGGAGCCACTGAAACCCGCCGAACACACATTGAAAAAAAATGTGCTGAGGCTCGGAATCGAACCAGTGCCTTCGGCGTTTGAGGCGGAGACGCCACCCGTCTGCCACGACGACTCAAGCTTTAACTATGAATAAAGGCGCATCTAGTGAATGCGCTCTTCCGATCCGGATATCTCCGCGCTTTCACTACGTATATCCTGGCCGAATAGAGCTACGTAGTCAGCAATTTTTAACGCGACAGAGTTAAGGGCGCCATGGCAGAGAAAAGCCGGTGTCATCGGCGTGGGCGGCGTTGGCCGTGTGCGAAAAAAATTAATGTGGATTAGCCCGGCTAATCTAGGATGTAAAAAGCGAAAGCGAGATCTTGGTCTCCACTGACCTGCGGAGCCGGTTGTGCGCCTTTCCTTTCGTGAAAATGAAAATGAACAATTTTGCAAAGTTTTCAAAGCCAATGAACTCTATGAACGCCTTAGACTCACTTGTTTTGTTTGGTTTTTCAGGAAAAGAAATGGCCCAGTAACCGTCACACATATCTCGGTGGACACCCGAACCGCGTCGTAAAGGGATAAGGGAGGGCGGGAAAGAGGAAAGAAAAAACTGAAAATTGAAAGTTGGATTTTGAGGAAAGGCGCGGCACTGCGCATTGGCGGTACACCTGTGGCTCGGTGCTACTAGTGACATATGCACAGTAGTGACTACGGAGCGAGAGAGAAATGCGCCGTTTGTCATCGCTGCTCCTCGCGCATGCCCAGCACAACTCTCCAGGAATCACGCGAAACTTTTCGACCTAGGGCCAGTAAAGCTTTCGCTCTAAAATCCATACTCTTCTCCTCCACCTCGCAATGTACGCCACTGCCTCAACAGAAGATCTTTGCATGCATCCATCCATCCAAATGGTCTGACCTGGCCAGTATATCCTCGATTCTTCCGGAGCCCTCCACTACGGCACCTCTTTCTGCCTTACTTCTCATAATCCCTACTTTATCACTTCTCTTACAACGCGATTCAGGTGTCTGCCGATGTATGATACAGATACTGGGCCATTTCCTTTCGCCAAAAACGAATTTAAAACCAATTTAATGGTGCTGAATTCATTTGAAGGAACGACATTTGAATGACAAAGTAGGGGCCTAAACCAAACGCCTATACGCCATCGCACCTGATTCGTTAAGGCCTCAAATTCTTTGACAGTATTGTCACGCACAGTTCCTCCTCGAGTCCTTTCAATCGCGCGCGTCTTTTAACATCCTCGCGCAGGCAGTGGAGAGAAAGTTGTTTTGCTTAAAGAAGCCAAGTAACACTAATGTACGCTTGCGCTAACAACTGCGGCCTAGCCCAAGAACCAGTGCACTAAAGACACCTCTAAACCTAGTTGTGAAAACAGTTTAAATTGTGACGTTTGTCTTCATTCGCAGTAGAATAATGCGTGTCTGGATGCGTAGACGAATTATTCACGTACACTCAGAGAATAAGTAAAATTGACGATGTAAACAGTGATATCAGCGCACTACCGAAATCCATGCGTGCGTGCTGTTTAATGTTTTAACGCTATAGCGCTAAGGAGCTTCTTGCTCCTCCAGTCTTGGTTTGTTTACGTAGAATAATTCCCCTACGTTCAGAGGCTTGCGTACGCTATACGCAAGCATTTAGCGGAAGGTTACAGGGGAAATCGCTTAAGAACTATGAGTTTCCAACCTGAACACGACAGCGCAGGCCGCATTGGCGCGGCCTGGTGTTAAAATATGAAAATAATTTGTGACACATTTTTCGCATTTAGCCTAGGCTATTTAAGTCGTATCCTGTATATAGCCAATTCGATGGCCAGTTAAGTCAAGTCGGGGCCCAATTTCTTACAAGTAACTGAAACCTGCAAGGTTTTTGATAACGTCATGTTCAGTTCTTTCGGGCCCTTCTGCTTCTTCTGTCTACCGACCAAATGACTACATTTGGCAAGTCTATCTTGGCGTAAAAATCCAAATCAAGGCAATCCACAGTCGGCGATGCCTTGTTAGGGTTAATATCTGCGGAATCGTTAAACAGAATCGAAAATTGGGAAATTTATCCGTCATTCGTTATGTTGTTGGCGAGGGGAAGCGAAGCGAATATGGTGGTGGTAGTGGTTTTATTAAAAATAATAGTAAAAAGGAAGGAAAAGATTTTTGCTAGCCCCGGCATCTGCCATCGATACTGAAGCACCTGAGCTGGGGCAGCGGAAATAAAGGACAGCAGGCAGAATGGAGAAATGAAATGAAAGAGGTGAGGGGACAAGAATAGAGGACAGGGGGAGAAGTAATCTGTAAAAACTATTTACACAATAAGAAATGTGTCCAGGTTGTGCGCGTGATAAGTTCATTTTAGAGAAATTAAATCACACACGCGCACAGCACTGTGTAGGTTACAACTGGAGTGTGGCGTCCAGTTATTAATCGTTCAAGGTAGGGCTCGCGGAGCGTTTGGTCACTGCGTGTAACTACCTGACGGAGAACAGACGGGACGTCAAGCCCGTGTGTTCGAGAAATGCACAGAGGCTCACCAAAGTTCGCTCACGAGTGCGCGCACTGCCTGCGGCCACAATAGCGTCTTGATGGAGTCTGGTAGTATGCCCTGCGCCTATAGGCCGCGAGCATATCGCGACCAGCATCGGCGAACGTGGTACAGTGAAGGAGCGCAGCTGTTCTAGTGTTTCCACTGCACCGCATCCGTCACACACATCACTTGTCGCGATCCCGTGACGCACCCGTCGTTCCTCGGGCCACACGCAGCCAATGCGCGCGCGGAGGATCATTGCACGTTGTGACCGTGTAAGTGCGCGACAGCCGAGGACACTGTCGATGCGCTCACCTCCCGCGATGCGTGGGTCGGGGTGCTGCTTTCGGAGATGGTCGTGGATGGCCGCACGCACGTACTCCAGCGCAAGGGGCAGATCGCTGGCAGGTAGTTGGTGTGCAGCGGTCGCGAGGTCGTCAGCTTCTTCGTTGCCGGCGATGCCGCAGTGGCCGGGCACCCACTGTGCACGCACGGCACAACCTCTCTGCGCGAGGCGCTCGATGCGCGAGCGAATTTCCCGCACTAGTGGGGTACCGCGGCCGTTAGATTGCAGGCGGCTGAGGGCGGCGCGGGAGTCGCACCGCAGAGCACTCCTTGGCGGCGGAGGAGCCGAGGGTGAGCAGCAGGTCCAGCCCGAGCCGGATCCCCATCAACTCCGCTGTGGTGGAGGAGCCCAGGAAGGCTGCGTGTTGCTGGCTGTGCAGTCGCAAGACGGGGATGGTGGCCGCCGCAGCAAGGGAGCACCTGTCGCGGGCCACTGAGCCGTCGGTGTACACGAGGAGATGGTCCTGGAGGTCCTCGTGTATGACGGCTCTGGCCAGCTGCTGCACAGCGCAGAGGGGTGTGCTCCGCTTTCCTGCGATGCCGACGATCTGTCGCTGTACCTCCGAGGCAGCAGGCCAGGGCGCGCAGGAGCCGTAGCGGGGTGGGCCTTGGGTCAATTGCTCATACTCGAGCAGCGCCGCGCCCATTCGTGAGCGCGGTTGCGAGCGCATACGCTGCAGCAGCGAGCCGCCGTCCGGTGCGCGGGGAAGCCGGACGATGTGTTTCAGTGCCCTGCGGGCTGCTTGGAGCTCAAGGGGCCACGCTCCTGCCTCGGCCAACGTTGCGGCGCACTGCGAGGTTTTTGGGCAGGCCTAGGCACACGCGCAGGGACTTGCTGTGCTGAAGCTCGAGCTTCTTCCAGCACGGCTTGCGCACCGTGACGAGCGGCAGCGCATAGAGCACCGCCCCCAAAGCTGCGGCATTGTAAGACGCAGCGCGGCTTGCTGGAGATGCCCTGGCCTCGAGCGGTGAGCTTGTGCACGGCGGCGGTGATCCTCTTCATCTGCAGACAGGCCTTGGTCGCCGCGGGGCGGTAGGAAAGGCGCCAGTCGATGTCCAGGCAAGGTACCGCACCGAATTACGCCAAGGAATCGGAGTCCCCGTCCAGTGACAGTGGCGCAAGGTGCGCGCGCGAGCGCGAAACGCAGGCCATGGCCACCGATTTGTCCGCGCTCAGCGACAGACCAAGTCCGCGCAAGCTGCATCGATTGCGGTCAGGGCTCCCTGAAGGCACCCCCGCACGCGGAACGCCTCGCCCGGTGGTTTCCGGCACCACAGAGCTATGTCGTCTGCATATATGGACATGTACACATGGTGTCGCCCGCTCGTAGGGAGGGAGGCCGGCACCACCGACATGGCCACATTAAACAGAAATGGTGATAGGACAGAGCCCTGCGGCACGCCCATGTCGACCGGGCGAGACTTGGAGAGCTTACCGCCTCCTCGTACGCGCATGGTGCGCCCGCTCAGGAAGCCATTAACGTATCGCAAAAGGCGCCCGCTCACACCAGCCCCCTAAAGCACCGCGAGATTGGTGCGCGGTGAACGTTGTCAAAAGCGCCCGAGACGTCCAGTAGCAGCAGCAGCGCAACGTGGCCTGTTGCCCTGGCATGCTCCAGCGCTGTAACAACGTCCGATATAGAATCAGCCGTGCACCGCATCCCACGGAAACCCGTCTGCCGCTCGTCAAACAAATCAGCCTCCGCAGCCCGCTCGTTCAGACGCTGCAACGCCATATGCTCCATGAGCTTACCTGCCGCCAATGTTAATGCCACTGGCCGGTATCCGCTCAGCTCCGTAGGTGGGCGCCCTGCCTTTCGGATGGGACAAACGACCGCGGTTCGCCAATCCTCCGGTAGCTCCCCGCGTTCCCACACCAGGTTGATCTGCTGCAGGAGGATCTGTCGTTGCTGCGCATCCAGGTTTCGCAGAATTTGGTATGTCACCCCGTCCGGTCCGGGCGCCGAGCGGCGGCGGCAGCGCTGCAGCGCATTGTTCAATTCCGCCGCGTGAACGGCGCATCACATGGACCTTCCGAGGCGGCGGGCGAGGGACTGGCGTCGCTTCTGGGGGCTCTCAGGAGCAGCTATGTTAGCGGCGTTTGCGGGGCTGGGCGGCGCGAACCGATCGGCAAACCGCTCTGCCAATTCTACAAAGCTGAGCCCGCTGGAGATTGCGAGGGCGGCCAGCGGTTGACGGTTTGCCTGTGGTTCGGTGATGCTCCGCAGGGGTGTCAAACAGCCTCCGCGAGCTGACATCTTCCTCCATCCTTTGGCATAGTGAAGCCCACTGCCGGCGGTATAGCTTGTTGGCGTGGCGGCGCGCTGCTGCGTCCAAGCGGTTGTAGACAGTCCAGTCGGCGGCTCTGTCAGTCTGTCGCGCCCGTCGCTCTGCGCGATCTCTCTTCTCGCGCAGATTGAGCAGCTTCATATCAGGTGTGGGCTGCCCTGCCCTTACCTCTGCTCGTTGTGTGGCTGCGAGAGCGCTTCGGACTAGACTTGAAAAGAAATCTGCGCCAGTGGCCGCCGCCTCGTCGACCGCCTGCCTGAACGCACTCCAGTTGGTAATGGAGTAGGCACGTTTGGGGCGCGCCCTCCATCGCAGTGGGTTCAATTAGGATGGAGTAATGATCCGAGCCCCAGAGAGATGGTGATCGGCGCCATGTCGCCTCGATGCCTCTGGATGCGAAGGCAACGTCGATGCAGGAGCCGGTTGTTCCGCGTCGTCGAAAGGTGGGCTCGCCGGTGTTCAAGGGGGTGAGTTCCAGCTGCGTTGCTGCGTCCGTGCAGGTCGTCTCCACGCGCGGAGTGGCGCGCACTGCCCCACGCACTATGGTAGGCGTTTAAAATCACCACAGATGATTTGGCGCGGGACACAGCACGAAGACACAGCACGAAAACACAGCGCGTTCCACGCGACAGCTGGACGCACATAAACACTGGCCACCGACGTGTCAACACCACCGACGCGCACTGTCACCACCACGCACTCCTGGGCGTCAGATGTCGCCACCGCCGAGCCGACGAGGGTGTGCTGGACGTCCTGCCGCACGTATATCGCGCACCTTGATTTCCCGGGGCGATGAGATGTGACACAACAGGGCACTGCAGCACAAAGCGAATATCCCGTTGTACCATTTAAAGCAATGGATACGTCTAAAATACCAGTAACCTTGACGAACTCTCTCCGAAGAGGGTGTCCTGGGCGCAGTCATCATGACAACGCTATTTTTCCTAGCCTAAGCAAGAGCACGCACGCTAAATTTGAGAAACAGCGTACGTAACGCGCATGAACGCTCAACCTCGATTTGGACAGTGCCACCTGAAAAACATGCCTGAACCGTGACTTCGATTTCAATGGGCCCCGAGATCGCCTCGACTTGCGCAGACTGGCCGCTAGACGGCGCTAAATGATGACCCTCAATTTCGGTTTAATTAAAGGCTGGGAGACTGTGATGCGGACCGCCCGATCATTCTGTTTCATCATTTTTTACGGAATTTGAGCAGCAACTTTTACTTTGTTAACGACAAAAACATGTTTTTGGATGTCTCAAATTGCAGAAAATGCTTAAAAGTCTAAGCTCATTCCCACATATTACTGATTATCAGTTTCGATTTAGAAATCGAAAAGCGTGCTGTGCACGCCGTTCTATCATGCAGTTATTGCCTTTTGTCTACTGCATAACCAGTTACTTTTGGACGGTTTACAACAAAAAAAAAACATGTTCGAAACATCCTATTGCCACAAGTGCTTGAAGTGGCTAGAAATGCCTCAATATAAGTTTTTACACTGCATGACGCACGGTTGTATATTGTTACTGCTGCCAATGGCAAGAAATCAACCACTTCGGCCAAGCAAAAAAGGAAAAATATCCATGAGATAGAATAAGGGCAGAGGAAGTCCGGAATTACCTGAGCTCTCAACTGTAGCCAGGTTACCCGTGGCAAAAGAGGACTGAATATGACGCTGAATTAATGAATGGTGGCTGAGACGTCGCGGTAACTTGCCTGGGGAGTCGCTGGCCCGAAGGGGGCACATCCCTAATATCTAATTTTCTTAGAACTTTGCGAAGCACGCGTCTGTTGCAGTCTTGCTGTGGAGCATTGCGAGAGTTGTTTCGATAGGGGAATCTCATCTTGGAAGGCCCAGCCTGCGCTGTTTCTGGTCATTTTTCCGACGACCTTTCGCCGAACGGTACCTCCTTGAACAACGTTGACAAATTTCAAATAAACCTATGACCCCTTTCTCTGTTCTTTTCGCAAGAAACACAGCTCACTAGGCTCCTGTGTGATGCACACACGCACAGTGACGTCGGGAGTTACACAGCGGGCCTCACTGACCAGATTTCCCTAAATGACAAGAACATCCGTTGATGAAATGACAACTGGAACAAGGAGAGTATCAGACATGGCGAGCGACTTGTGAATGTTCAGAAAAAACTGCGCTTGAAGGCAGAGACACGTGTGCCCTTACAAAGAAAAATGGCATGCGTCGGTTCGATGAAGGTGGCGTAAATCGTTTCTTACTAGAGTGTCAAGAATTTTCGGGAAAGAGGTTTCTTGTACATCTTCGCAACTGCGTCCTCGTCTGAAGGATAGCGGCCACAGGGAAACTCATATTATCTGCATATTATCTGCAAGAAGTTAATTAAACCGTTGATGTCAAATACATGCATGGTTTGTTAGAAACGGTTTAATTAACTTCTTGCATATAATATGCAGCAGTGCTTCCCTGTGGCCTCTATACTTGTTCTCACAGGTCAGGGCATGTGCAAACCCGCGAGTTTATTCACACTAGTTGTAGAGAAGACATGTGTTCAGCGACCTTTGAAGATGTGTCCGGTCTTTGAGCCATGATATCGACGAACTTCTTGAAACCCTGTAACACTCTTCGGAGCGCTGATGTCGGGTAAAAGAGTCCACCCCTGTCTTAAAAGGCAGTCAAACTGTCTACAGTAGCATTTCGTAGGCTGGAAATGCAAGCTACAAACTGCAGAATAATTTGATGTTGTGCTTGGCTGCCAGTTCATTCTTTGAATTACCTTCAGCCGTCTTTCCGGGAATTCTAAGTTGGTAGGAATTTCATTGAACGAAACGCGCGGCTTCTTGTTTCGCTGACTGGACATGAAAAACGGAATGCAACAGCCAAGCATTTTCGCTCGCTACTCCCTCCAGCAACTGCAGTCATCGACGCGTCACTTGTCAAACGGTAGCACTAAACACACCACACAATAATATAAGAAACAGCGCACCAAAAGGCATACTTTTTGCTGCAACGGCAGTCAAAAGAAAATTCTGTGCTGCCTGCGTGTCGTCTGCTAGAGCATCATCTGACAGCGCCGCCATACGGCGGGCAGAAAACCCCGGACGCTCCAGGCATGTTCTTCAGGGGCATTGATTTGGAGTAGCGTTTGACGCATGCGCAGTACGAAGGACGCTCTTTTATAACGTTCGCAATTCCTTTGCGTATGTCTACGTACGTTGTACTCAAAGTCTCTAATTAGTAAAATTGGTGATGTAATCAATGCTACGCCTATATTAGGGCACTACAGGAATACATGCGTACTGTTCAGTGTTTTAACGCGATAGCGTTAAGGAGCTATTTGAACCTATTGAATGCTTTCAGTGATAGGAAACTCGATGTCCAACAGAAGACCACCCGCCTAGATGACGGCCGAGAGGTTTTGACTCTCGGCAGCGCCTTCGGTCAGTCGGTGGAGCTGTAGTGAAACATTGTTCGTGAAACATTGTTAAGTGAAACACAGCGGGACGATTCAAATTTCCCGTAGACATATAGGCCAGCCCGAGCATAGTCGAAGGACGCGTTTTCCGGATACCAGAAGATGACTTCTCGTCACATGATTACCAGCACCGTTATCCTGTACTGTATTTACCACTACACTCGATTTGAGAAAGAACTTTTAGTTGCCAATCTTATGTTTTTTTCAGTTATCTTATGATGTAATGAGTTCCCATAACGGTCGCAAATGCAGTGGCAGGTTCAATGCTTATAAGCGCTTTACCAGATAATCAGAATTTTGCCACCAAGCATTTCGCGC